>NC_057799.1:216803453-216812917 GCF_018294505.1 Triticum aestivum
GGCGGCGAGGAGAAGGCGCGGGCGGCGGGGCGGATGGGCTCGGCGGGCCCGCCTCGGGCTCGCGGGCCGGTGGCGGTGGCGGCGGTGGTCTGCCACATGGCAGGCTCTGGTTGGTGCGGGCGCAGCGGCGGACGCATCCGGTCCGATCCGAACGTGTCCGGCGGAGGAGGAGGGTGGAGCTAGGGTTCGGGACCCAGAAATTTGGACGGGGTGCACATATTTATAGGTAGAGGGAGCTAGGAGAGTCCAAAAGGAGTGCGGTTTTTCGCCATGCGATCGTGATCGAACGACCGAGAGCATGGAGGGGCTTAGATGGGTTATTGGGATGTTTGGAGGGGTATTTGGCTGCAACACACAAAAGGCCTTTGCGGTTACCCGGCCAACCGTTGGAGCTCCAAACGACCTCCAAATGGAACGAAACTTGACAGGTGGTCTACCGGTGGTGTACCAAGGCCACTTGGCAAATCTCGGTCCATTTCGAGAATGTTTAAAACCCGCTGACGAAGAGAGACAAGAGGGGCACGCCGGAGCATGTGGGAGTGTCGGATTGCAAAACGGACAACAGGGAAAATGCTCGGATGCATGAGACGAACACGTATGCAAATGAGATGCACATGATGACATGATATGAAATGCATGACCTGAAAAAAATGCAAAACGAGAGACCAAACCCGACCACGAAGGGAATATCATAACACATAGCCGAAAATGGCAAGAGTTGGAGTTACAAATATGGAAACTCACATGCGGGGCCTTACAACACTCCACCACTATGAGAGGATCTCGTCCCGAGATCTAGGACTGACAGAACTCCGGATATTCGGAACGGAGGTGGTCCTCACGCTCCCAGGAGGCTTCTCGGTCGGCATGGTGTGACCACTTCACTTTCAGGAATTTGATTGACTTGTTGCAAGTCTTGCGCTCAGTTTCTTCAAGAATAGCAACGGGGTGCTCATGATAAGACAGATCTTCTTGGAGGTCAATCTCTTCGAAGTTGATGGTGCGCTCAGGAGTCTTGAAGCACTTGCGAAGCTGTGACACGTGGTACACATCGTGCACGTTCGCGAAGTTGGAGGGAAGCTCAAGTTGATAGGCGAGGTCTCCTCTTTTGCCAATGATCTTGAAAGGACCCACGTATCTAGGGGCAAGCTTCCCTTTGATACCGAAGCGACGAGTGCCTTTCATTGGAGATACGCGGAGGTAGACATGGTCTCCGATCTCAAAAGCCACATCACGGTGCTTGCTATCATAGTAACTCTTCTGGCGCGATTGCGCGGCTTTGAGATTTTCACGGATGACTTTACACATTTCTTCAGCCTCTGAGATTAAGTCATTGCCAAGAAGTTGGCGTTCACCAGTCTCTGACCAATTGAGAGGAGTACGACACTTTCTGCCATAGAGAATGTCGAATGGGGCCTTGCCCGAACTCGCTTGGAAGCTGTTGTTGTAGGAGAACTCGGCATATGGAAGCCAATCTTCCCACTTCATACCGAAATAGATAACACACGCCCTGAGCATATCTTCAAGGATTTCATTGACTCGCTCGACTTGGCCACTAGTTTGAGGATGGAAAGTTGTGCTGAAGCGAATGTTGGTGCCGATGGCCTTCCAAGAGGAGTCCCAGAACTTAGAAGTGAAGATGCTTCCACGATCTGAAGAAATCAATTGTGGAATGTCGTGCAAGGAGACAATCCTGGAGGTGTATAGCTCTGCCAACTGAGCTGTTGTGATAGATTCTTTGATTGGAAGGAAATGAGCCACTTTTGTAAGCTTGTCGATGACAACGAAGATAGCATCATTTCCGCGCTTGGACTTGGGAAATCCAGTCACGAAGTCCATTTCGATATGATCAAACTTCCATTCTGGAATAGCAAGAGGTTGGAGGAGACCAGCTGGTCGTTGGTGTTCTGCTTTCACCCTTCGACAGACATCACATTCATTCACGAATTGAGCGATTTCTCGCTTCATTCGTGTCCACCAATACGACTGCTTGAGGTCATGGTACATCTTCGTACTTCTAGGATGAATGGAAAGAAGAGAATTGTGTGCCTCGTTCATAATGACTTTCCTTAGATCACCTTTAGGAACCACAATCCGGTCCTCGAAGAATAAAGTGTCTCGGTCATCAATGCGACAGCACCTGTATTTGGAAATGACCTTGTCAATACCACGTTTCACCTTCTTAACCATGGCATCAAGAAGTTGTGCCTCACGAATTTGATCTTCCAAAGTAGGAGAGACTTGGAGATTGGCAAGAAAGCCTTGAGGAACAACTTGGAGATTGAGTTTGCGGAAAACTTCGCAAAGGTCCGGTTGGAAGGGCTTGAGGATTAAGCTGCTGCAATAAGCCTTCCTACTCAAAGCATCTGCGATGACATTGGCCTTGCCTGGAGTATATTCAATACTCGGATTGTACTCTTGAATCATTTCGACCCATCGAGTTTGCCTGAGGTTGAGGTTGGGCTGAGTGAATATGTACTTGAGACTCTTCTGATCGGTGAATATGTCCACTTTCCTTCCCAACAAGAGATGTCTCCATGTTATTAATGCATGAACAACTGCCGCCAACTCAAGATCATGAGTGGGGTAGTTCTTTTCGTTGGGCTTCAACTGACGAGAGGTATATGCCACAACTTTCTTCTCTTGCATTAACACAGCACCGAGACTTGAAGAGAAGCATCACAGAAAACTTCGAATGGCTCGGATTCGTCAGGAGGAGTTAAGACAGGAGCAGTGATGAGTTTCTCTTTGAGAGTGTTGAAAACAACGTCACACTCAGGAGTCCAGACATACTTCACATGCTTCTGGAGGAGGTTGGAAAGAGGCTTTGCAATCTTAGAGAAATTCTCAATGAATCTTCGGCAATAGCTTGCAAGACCAAGGAAACTGCGGAGCTGCTTGACATTTTGAGGAGGTTCCCAATTCACAATTGCAGGCACCTTCTCGGGATTAACAGCGATGCCCTTGGCAGAGATGATATGACCAAGGTAAAGAACTGCATCAAGCCAGAACTCACATTTGGAAAACTTCGCATAGAATTGATACTCTCTGAGCTTGTCGAGCACCAATCGCAAATGTTTGGCATGATCCTTCTTATTATTGGAGAAGACCAAGATATCATCGAGATACACCAGGACGAATTCATTGGTATAGGGGTTGAAGATGAAATTCATCATTCGAGAGAATGTTGGAGGAGCATTGACAAGGCCAAAAGACATGACTGTATATTCATAAGAACCAAAACTTGTTCTGAATGCTATCTTGGGAATATCTTCTTCGCGAATGCGAATCTGATGATAACCCATGCGAAGGTCAAGCTTGGAGAATACTTTAGCACCTTTAAGTTGCTCGAATAGCTCATTGATATGCGGAAGTGGATACTTGTTCTTGATTGTCTTCTTGTTCAATGAACGGTAGTCGACACAAAGTCGGTCCGTGCCATCCTTCTTCTGGACAAAAAGAACACCACAACCCCATGGAGATGAACTCGATCTGATCAAACCCAGACGCTCTTGTTCATCGAGCTGTTTCTTCAATTCTATCAGCTCCTTGGGTCCAAGCTTGTAAGGACGCTTGCAAACGGGTTCAGTGCCAGGCTCAAGATCGATAACGAATTAGACTAGCCGGTGAGGAGGCATACCCGGAAGCTCTTCTGGAAAGACATCTTGGTACTCACAAACGACTGGAATCTGAGAGATTGCGTCTAGCTCGCCCTTCTCATTGAGAGAAAACAACCGAATGGTTTCATCACGAGCGGCATAGATGATACCATCCTCAGAAGAGTGTGTCAATTGAATTACCCTGGCAGCACAATCAAGTTGAGCCTTGTGCTTAGAAAGCCAGTCCATCCCGAGAATTAGATCAATATCACAGTCGCCAAGAACAAAAGGTTTAGACAGAAATTTATAGTTGCCCATCTTGATAGAAACATCCGAAATCATTGTGGTAGCCCTCATAGAAGAGCCCGGAGAAACAACTCCCATGGGGTTTTCCAACATTTCCGAAATGAAATCATGCTTTGCAACAAATGATCTTGACATGAAACAATGCGATGCACCAGTGTCAAAAAGAACTTTTGCAGGAAAGTCGTTAACAGGAACATTACCCATTATCACATTAGTAGATTTCTCCGCTTGAGCTGCATTCATCATGTTCACCTTTGCAGACTTGGGATTATGCTTGACCACTGCATTGCTGGAAGATCTCACAGGAGGAGGAGGAGGAGGCGGAAGGCGCCTTTGGTTGATGCACTTGTTAGCATAGTGACCTTTCTGCTGACACTTGTTGCAAGTCACCTCCGAGAGCGGACGATGATAAGGAGCATTAGACCTTGGAGCTTGATTCTGAGACTTGTTCTGATAGCCAGGGTTGGGTGAGTGGGAAGATCCATGGCCACCTTTGTTCTTCTGCTGGAAAGGCTGACGAAACAGAGGAGGAGGAGGCAACTAGAACTTCTGTTGCTTAGCAGCCACTAGTGAGGAAGAACAAGACTGAACTGCGTCCCTGACTCTCTTCTTAGAAGCCTCACACTTGAGCTGAGCAGCCTCTTGCTTCAGTGCCATGTTGTAGAATTCATCATACTTGGTCGGCTCTAAAAGCACGAGAGGTAATTGTAGATCTTCTCTAAGGCCACCTCTGAATTGATAGATCATACTCTTTTCATCAGGAACGTCTTGCTTAGCCAAGCGAGCGAGTTTCTGAAACTGGGTATTCTATTGATACACGGACATGCTGCCTTGCTTGAGATTGCGGAACTCCTCACGCTTGCTCTCAACAACACTTTGTGGAATGTGGTGAGCTATGAAGTCTCGGCGCAAATCATCCCAGGTAATCACATGACCTCCTCTGGAATCTTTGTATTGTTGATACCACTCGGCAGCTTGATCCTTGAGTTGAAAAGAAGCAAACTTGACAAAGTCCTCAGGCCTGACATTGCTACATTCAAAATGCTTGTTGATGTCCACGAGCCAATCATCGGCGTCTATGGCCTCGGCCCAGTAGCTGAAAGACTTCGGCTGATTTGCGAGGAACTGGTTGAGGGTAGCGAAGTGAGGCTGATTGTTGCCTTGGCCTTGATTTCCTTGGTTGCCTTGCCCTTGGGTGCGCTCTTGCAATAGTTGCAAAATCATCTGAGCATTGGCGTTGGTGGCTGCCATGATAGCTTGCCATGCCTCCGGAGGTGGAGGTGGTGGCGGAGGGTTCGC
Source organism: Triticum aestivum (assembly GCF_018294505.1). Classification (NCBI taxonomy): domain Eukaryota; kingdom Viridiplantae; phylum Streptophyta; class Magnoliopsida; order Poales; family Poaceae; genus Triticum; species Triticum aestivum. Next base: position 216,808,658 of record NC_057799.1, read on the forward strand.
CTGACTCCCATCATTGCGTTCCGGATTCTGACGCGTTGGCGGAGCCATCCCGAAGAGGGTGACATCCGTTAGCATCTTGATAGACAGAAAGACAAGTTGAATCAACGGATAGGAATTGCAACATATAGTCTTCACAATAAACATTCGAACGAGGATGAACGAATGAATTCCATAGTAAATCATCACACTTCCATAAGTTGAGAAGCCACTTGATAAGAAATTGATGAATGAAATAAGAAGGTGCAACTCGAACAAATAAGTGGTAAGGATTACCCAATCACAAACCAAATATCTGCGGGAAGAAATGCTAAGAGCTACTTGAATCCCACCTATAAACTCCCAAAACTTTCTAGTTATGCAATCTGGTGTTGGGGATATAGGGGCACAAAATATATCACCCAAACTAGCAATCCCTAGATCCAGCTGTATCCATCCGTCAACACATAACCAAGAAACCTTCGGAAATCGTGTACCTCAACCTTCGAAAAGCATCCGTTATACGAGTTATGGCAATACTCCCGAACTCCTGCCCCAGTACTGGGTGGCGTCAAGGTGATCTCACCAACAACTGCATAAAAGAGATTTTCGATGTCGGCGAAACTCAGGATTCCAGAACTGCAACGATAAAATTGTGACGACAACACCTCGGAGCTCAACTCCCCGGGACACTGCCACAACCCCTAAATGTCAAGAGACACCAGGAACAATGTTCTCGTCACAAAACCATCGGAATGATTCCAAGATACCCGCGTGATCCTAAATTTTTTTTAGTGAAATTTGAGGAGAGGAGAGTCAAAACTTCTACGTCAGGGGGCCTCACCAGAGAGACGAAGGGACTGAGGAGTAAAAAGAATCCTACTCTCCGATATATATAATCCTAAGACTCAAATTTTTTTTGTTCTAGACTCATAAACGCCAGTGATTCAATCAAGCAGGGGGCTCCTAAGTCGGGGATGGATCTGATTACCAACTTGTAACGCCCACGATGCGGCTATATCTCCCACGTGTCGAGGCACGACTTAGAGGCATAACCGCATTGTAGGTATTGTCGCAAGAAGGGTCATCTTCACACAATCCCATGTAATGAACAAGAACGGGATAAAGAGAGTTGGCTTACAATCACCACTTCACACAATCGTCCCAACTGGGCTCCACTACTGATCATCCGGAAACGAAATATAGTAACAACCACGTTCCTCGTCGAACTACCACTTGAGCTCGGTTGCATCACCTGCACTGGTATCATCGACACCTGCAACTGTTTTGGTAGAATCTGTGAGTCACGAGGACTCAGCAATCTCACACCCGCGAGATCAAGACTATTTAAGCTTATAGGAAGGATGAGGTAATGAGGTGGAGCTGCAGCAAGCACTAAGCTTATATGGTGGCTAACATATGCAAATAAGAGCGAGAAGAGGAGCAATGCAACGGTCGCGAAGCTAGAAATGATCGAGAAGTGATCCTGAAACTACTTACATTCATACATAACCCGAACCGTGTTCACTTCCTGGACTCCGCCGAAAAGAGACCATCACGGCTACACACACGGTTGATGTATTTTAATTAAGTCAAGTATCAAGTTCTCTACAACCGGACATTAACAAGTTCCCATCTGCCTCATAACCGCGGGCACGGCTTTCGAAAGATAATACCCTACAGGGGTGTCCCAACTTAGCCCATTATAAGCTCTCACGGTCAACAAAGGATAAACCTTCTCCTAGGAAGACCCGATCAGTCTCGGAATCCCGGTTTACAAGACATTTCGACAATGGTAAAACAATACCAGCAAGACCACCCGCTGTGCCGACAAATACCGATAGGAGCTGCACATATCTTGTTCTCACAGCACACCGGATAAGCTAAGCGTACGGGTACCAACGTAACCCAAGTTGCCAAGGGACGGTCCCGCACGGTGCTCCAGTTTGGACCAACACTCGGAGGAGCACTAGCCCGGGGGTTAAAATAAAGATGACCCTCGGGCACCGGAAACCCAAGGGAAAAAGGCTTAGGTAGGAAAATGGTAAAACCAAGGTTGGGCCTTGCTGGCGGAGTTTTATTCAAAGCGAACTGCCAAGGGGGTCCCATAAATCACCAAACCGTGTAAGGAACGCAAAATCAAGGAAAATAACACCGGTATGACGGAAACTAGGGCGGCAAGAGTGGAACAAAACACTAGGCATAAGGCCGAGCCTTCCACCCTTTACCAAATATATAGATGCATTAATTAAATAAGAGATATTGTGATATGCCAAAAAATATTTAAGTTCCAACATGGAACCAACTTCAACTTCACCTGCAACTAGCAACGCTATAAGAAGGGATGAGCAAAAGCGGTAACTTAGCCAAACAACGGTTTGCTAGGAAAGGATGGTTAGAGGCTTGACATGGCAATATGGGAGGCATGATATAGCAAGTGGTAGGTAGCGCAGCATAGCGATAGAGCGAACAACTAGCAAAACAAAAATAGAAGTGATTTCAAGGGTATGGTCATCTTGCCTGCAAGGTTCTCAGAGTTGTCGGAAGCTTGATCCTCATAAGCGTTCTCAACAGGTTCCTCGAAAGCGTACTCGTGTCCCGGATCTACCCAAAGCAAGAACACAAACAAAGGACCAACAATCAATCACGGGAAATGCACAAGCAACATGATGCAATACATGCATATATGCGAGATGTGATATGCGATGCATATGCGTGCTCCGGAAGGGAAAAGATGAACAAGGCATCAACTTGGAAAACCAAGTATGCCACTGGAAAGATGAGATGATTTCGGTCGAAATCGATATAAAGATCACCGGAAAGGGATGCACGGTTTGCAAATGGCAAGCAAAACAAGAATGACACAATTCTGCGATTAACAGCATGATGCCACTTCGTATGCAACAAGAAGCTAAGCTACTGCACTCCAACATAACAAGAAAGCATATGATAGTAATTTACTCAAGATGCTTCACAAAAGATGAACATTGATCTATGGCTAGATCACAAAATAACAGATTCAAACAAGCATGGTAAAAGTGCAAAAGATATCAGCTTCCCAGACTTGGTGAAAATACTGAACATGGCTGAAACAGCATCAGGTAGCAATGTTCAGAGCAAGTAATCAACATGCTACACGAACTTATCATAGAAAATCAAGGCATGGCAGGAATCTACTATATGCATAGAACAAAATTCCCTTACTGGCCATCAGCCAAAAAGGCACAGGAGATATGATGGCACCCATGTAAACATAGCAAGATTAGTTAACAGGTTCCAGACTTTGCAGAAAACAGAGCATGGCATTAAGAGAATTATGAAGGCATCTTTGTGAGCTTGATTCACTCATCACAAAGCAACGCATGACAAAACAAGCATACCAACAGCAAGAAAACATGTTCATGAAGCTAACCATGGCAAGAGCAAGTTCATAGCATGTATGGACCAACTACAACAACATTGGCAAAATTGAATAGCATGTTAACATTCTGCCAGGAACATTTTATAGCAAAAGTAGAGCAAGATTAAGACATGCTAGGGCACTGCATAATTGCAAACAGGGCCATGGATGGATATAGCATAACCATATGTTCAAAACATCCTTACTGAACATACTCAAAAGCAGCATGGATCTCACTGTAGCCACATGGATACATGGCATCAAAATAACAGCAGGAAAAGACAGCAAAATCCTAAGTCCCTGAAAACAGAAAATCACGGAGCCTAGTTTGCATGCTTGTGCTAGTCACCACATAGATCACAAAAATACATCGCATACACCCCTGTAAAGATGGCATGGCATGTATCAAAACCCTGGTAGAGCTCATGCCCAAAAGATGCTCACATCAAATGCAGCAAAAATAACAAAACATCAAGTTCTGATAAGTAAGAGCAGTAAACATCATATAGCACGCGTGCAACGAAGATTTAGGCATCAAGATGAGCTCAAACAGACATGGCAAAATGGAACAAAATGAAAAGCATAACCTGATGAACATTTGGATATATCATGCGCATGAAACAGGCCAGCACACATAGAGTTATGGCATGATGAACATGGCAACATAATGTGATAATCTCAGGACATGGAGGATTTCAGGGTCAACCTTTTCCAGATCTAGGGTTCTTCGTGAGCACGCGAACCGAGGCGGGGCCGGAGCTTTGCCGGAGTTGGTGGAAGGGGTGGCCGGAGGGGAGCTCGGGGAGGCGTGGATCTGGCCGGCAGGCACCGGATCTTGCCGGAGAGGAGGAAGCGCGGGCGGCGGCGTCCTGGAGTGGAGGGCA
>NC_057799.1:217157641-217159939 GCF_018294505.1 Triticum aestivum
GGAGAAGGAGGAGAAGGAGGAGAAGGAGGAGAAGGAGGAGAAGAAGGAGAAGGAGGAGAAGAAGGAGAAGGAGGAGAAGAAGAAGGAGAAGAAGGAGAAGAAGGAGGAGAAGAAGAAGGAGAAGAAGAAGGAGAAGAAGAAGGAGAAGGAGAAGAAGAAGGAGAAGAAGAAGAATACCGTTATCACAGAGGTGTTGGAATGTTCGGGGCTGCGCCAGTGCCAGACAGAGGTGAAGGACCGGTCGGGGTTCCGGCATTGGCAGAAGGAGTGGTCGATGCTTGTCGAGAGCCATGCTGCACCAAAGATCATTTCCAATAATGTCTCGTTAGCAAGTTCGCAAACTGAATGTGAATAGTAGTAAGAAACGACCATTCAAATCAAACTCACTGTGGTCGCCGGAGCAATCTGGGGCATCGGTGGAGGGGCCTGGCCGATTTTCTCATACATGGTCTGCACATTTGGTTCTCACGAGTCAGTCATATTAGATAGTAATGCGAACATTACGTGCATGATTGGGCTTATTAATATGCATGAGAAACGTACCACGATGAGCTCGTATAGGGCCCGGTTAGTGCTGTCGTTCCAGTTCCTCTCCTCCTCCAACAGCTTAACCTTCTTCTCCTCCATATCCCTACGCTTATCCTCTGCCTCCCTTTGTGCCTCGCTTTTTGCATCCTCCACAAGCGCCTTCGTCTTCAATCTCTCTTTCTCAACAATAGTCTGCAACACACCACTCCTCGTTAGCATCATGTAATCATCGACGGACGCACACACAATGTAATGGAGGAAAGGTGAGAGAGTCTGTATAACTAACAGCCATGGCGTTCTCCACGGGCTGTGCACGAGGCGTAATCTCAGGATCAGAGCTACTCAGACGCTTCTTGATCTGCGGGAGAGTCTTAGGACAATGTATCAGTCCATCACCAATGGCTTGAGAGCCATGGGACCTCCCACCACCAGATATCATCACCAGCTCTGTATCAAAAGGATCTTGGCTCGGGTTAAAGTCCTCCCCTTTCATCGCTTTCCCCTTGTATCTGTAACACACAAGCTTGTGGTGGGATGTCTTGTTGGTGAAGTTCTCTGGATCATCTACGTCAGACTCCGTGAATGGCTTGGCCTTCTTGTACGGGGCCATATGGGCCATGCCATAGAGGTCGAACATACCTGGCACAGGCTTCTTGTGGTGGTGTGCCTGAGAGACGGGAACAAAATATTAGTTAAGGTCATTTTAGAGAATGATATTGCTATGTAAATAGGTCATTTTGGAGCTAAGAAAGGTTATTATGCCATTTTGGACCAAAGTATTAGTTATGTCATTTTCGAGGAAAATAAGCTAAGTTTAGGTCATTTTCGAGGTAGCCAAGATTATTATGCCATTTTTGACCAAAGTATGCTAATTATGTCATTATTGAGCTATCCAAGGTTATTATGTCATTTTAGAGCTAACTATAGCATATTAAGTCATTTTATAGAGCTATCTAAGGTTATTATGTCATTTTAGAGCTAAATATGGCATAAATGAACTATCCAAGGTAGTTATGCCATTTTTTAACTAACTAAGCATATTAATTAAGTCATTTTGGAAGGGATAAATGCTAGCATGAAGAATGAATTGCATGAATCATGTAGCAAACCACATACCCAGTTATCCCCGAACTCAAACAGGTTGGAGCTCCCTTGATGGTGTGGCACACCTTCCATCTCGTGACCGGAGTCTTCTGGAACGAAGACCCCGTGACCGGAGTCTTCTGAGACAAAGACTCTGGGACCGGACTCACGTGGGGCGAAGGATCGGCGACCCGAGTCTGGTGGGGGGAAGGATCAGCGATCGGAGGCTCATGGACCGGAGTCCGAGACGGGTCCACGTCAGACGGAGCACTCCCGTGGTCGGGTGAATCAGCTAAGGGTGGCGGCAAGGAAGGCGTAACAGCCTTCCTACCTCTCCCGCTGCCACGTCCACCTCTAGCAGGCTTCTTCGTCCTCCCCCGACCTCTCCCAGCCGCAGAGGAAGCGCCCGCCGCAGTTGTCTGCATACTGTCTACCAGCGCTCTCCAGAGGGGCAGGGGTGCAATAATGGAACCACCCCTCCCAGTAGCGCTCGCAGGAGGATCGGAGCGCTCTGGACCCTTGCCCACCATCCTGTCAACACCTGCAATGACAAAAAGTAAACGAAATTAGTACAACATAAAAAATTTGGATACCTGACATGAACATAATAATATGTATATAATTTAAGTGTGTCATAATCATGACCATAATAAAAATACACCCGATCAACACAAATATATATGGGGT
>NC_057799.1:217160683-217173689 GCF_018294505.1 Triticum aestivum
GCCCGATGGAGCAAGGGGGCGGCGGGTGGTCGGCGCGGCGGCGGGTGGCTGGTGGTGGGGGCAGCGGCGGTTGGCGGTGGTCTCGTCGGGGAGAGAGGACAGAAAGAGAGAGAGGGGGCGGGGTGGGGAGCCGTTAGTTAGGTTATCTCTTTGTCGTCCGCCCCCCTTTGACGTCCGCTTTTTTGCTCTTTGCCGTCCGCTCGCAGACGGCAAAGAGGGGGCCGTTAGGTTTTTTCTGAATAGCTCGTGAGTGGGGCCCACCTCCCTCTTTGCCGTCCGCCAGCAGACGGCAAAGAACTGCCTGATGGCAAAGACATTCTTTGCCATCAGCCAGTTCTTTGTCGTCCGTTTTTTGCAAGCTGACGGCAAAGAATGGCAGACGGCAAATAAGCAAATTCCTGTAGTGCACCTCCCACTTCGTGTCAGCGGGGCGGATGCACGTAATGATTGATACTTTGGTCATACATGCATGTCGCCATGACCTACCATAAGACAGACCAATGAATCTATCATTTGGTCAAATGACAGTTGTTGTTGTCGATAAACCGCTTGGGACAATAGATTGAACCATCATAAACATCACACGAGAGGGACAACAAAACCAGCACCTCTTGCATGCGGCCCAAAATGATGTACGTTGGGAAGGCGTGATGTGTGTTTTCAATATAGAATAATGTACAATTTAGATGTGGTGCCTACCTCTCGATACAGACAACAACCATGAAGGCAACATAGATAAGGAAGAGATACATACGCAGGGTTTTATGTAGGTCGAACCCAACAATCCGAGCATCTGGGAGGGAATCCTGACAACGCATGAGCTCGAGCTTTGGTTGACCGACATTTGACGATGACCGGCCCTAACATGAACTAGGAGGAATCCATTCATGGCCAACACATACCCCTCATTATCGGTCAAAGGGATGATATATATACACTCGGGGAGCCCTCATTATCGGTCAAAGGGATGATATATATACACTCGGGGAGCCCACAGATACCTGTGTCATCGCAAAAAACCGCACAAGGGAGACGTGGTCGATCAGAAGACCCCGTATACAATGCGTGCGGCCCAAAAATATGTATGGGTATGATGGTGTATGATGTGTTTAAATCCCAAATGCACAACTTCGATGGGCCACGCCAAGTACATTACAAACCGAACACCGTACCCGACTCCAAGCCTGGTTCAACACCTACGATGTTAGTTTCCCAACTTCGAGCCGACAGTGGGGGGTTCGTCCCACGCATGTGCTCAAACTTTATTTTGTCTAGCATGGGACACATCTATATATATATCTATACATCTATATATCTATACACCTATATAGTGTGCGAATAACTATGAAAGTTGCTCGTTGGATGAAGCCAATCCGATGGTACAGAGATGGCAAATCCGAGCACTACTAGCCGTTGGATATCATCTACATTCCACCAGATTCTGCCACATGTACAATCTAGAAGACTCCATGGTTGAACTTAAGCATAATGCACAAACCACAAAACACAAGCACTTCTCCTTTGTTCTCTAGAATCTTCCATATCTTAATTGCACAAACCTTTTTTTTCTAAATGAATTGTCACTTTTTGTTTTTACCTTTACAATGCACAATTCAATGAATATTAAAATAGTTTTTTTATAAAACTAATTGATTTTGGATGAGATGAACTATAAGAATTGAACGAACATCTACCTCATGCATATCTGGGAGAAGAGGCGGGAAACCGATGAGATGAGTGGCGAGAAACGGTAGCCTATTTTCAATGAAAACCTAGTAGAGAAGGAAGCATGAGCTACACGACGCATGCGCACAGTGCTTACCCATGTACTGCATGTGATGTCGAAAGGGCTCAGGGTTGCCGTTCGATCTGGGAGCATCCAACGGTGCACACGTACGATCCGTGGGGTTTGGGTTCTGGCCAGCCAGAACGCAGGACTCGGATCGCGCGCGCAGCGGGGGGGATATCATACGGAAACCAACATTCGGTGGAAATCGGTGAAAACCAAGAGAAAAAGATGTTTTGAAGTTTCAAAAAAATGCGGGATGTTAAGAGGATGATGTTTTATTGGCACACAAAATTTCAAGTTGAAACACATTAAGAGATGTGAGCTATGAAAAAGACAAAATCAGTGTTGAATAGTGCAAAATAGTAATGTCACTATTCAGGGAGGAATTTGTCTTTTTCATAGCTCACATCTCGTAATGTTTTTCAACTTGAAATTTTGTGTCAAAATAAAACATCACCTTCTTAACATCCCACACTTTTTTTCAGATTTTTATGAAACTTTAAAATATGGTTTCCACAAAGTTTTCATTGAATATCGGCTTTCGTGAGTGAGCCGTGTGCTATTAGAAAACATTTCGTGAGAAGAATCTCGGTTTTTAAATCCCCGTAAATCCAAAACTAAGCTGAAAATCATGAAACCTGCCATGGTGTCACGACATCGCACTTATATGTCGAGGAATTTTTTTCGTCCATTGTGGTGCAAGTTTTATTACAAGCCTCTTACAAACCGGAGCTTCTCTCAAAGAAGCCTCGTGGTTCCAATAGGGTAACGTGTCCCCCTTGTGGGCGAAACGTAATCACTGCCTCTTTTCACCTTGTATTTTCTTCTACAGACAACATGGAACGACAGGATATCCGTGCTGAAATTTAAACTTATTCAGGGTTCGTTTGCCCTTTTTATACACGAATTGAGTTTCCTAGGCATTTAATGTCCATAATCCAAATCTGAACTACAAATACATGCTCAGGTTCACCAAAATGGCTAGAAAAATTATACATGTGTCCTTGGGTGCCTGTTTAGGTCCCATGCCAGGAATGGGAACGAATTACAACCGTACTAGTGTCATGGCTCGTACTCAAACATTTCGAATCTCGGTTTTTAAGTCCCCATAAATCCTAAACTCACCAAAAAGTCATCAAAGGTGGCATGGTGTCATATCATGGCACATATATGTCGTGGTAAAATCATTGTCCAATTTGGGCCAAGCTTTATTACACACATCTTACAAAAACTTGAGCTTCCCTCAAAGAAGCCTCGTGGTTCTGATAGGGAAACGTGTTCCCCTTGTGGGCGAAACATAATCACTGCCTCTTTTCGCCTTGTATTTTCTTCCACGGGCAACATGGAACGACAGGATATCCGTGCTGAAATTTAAACTTATTCAGGGTTCGTTTGGCCTTTTTATACAGTAATTGAGTTTCCTAGGCATTTAGTGTCCATAATTCAAATCTGAACTACAAATACATGATCCAGTTCATCAAAATGGCTAGAAAAATTATACATGTGTCCTTGGGTGCATGTTTAGGTCTCAGGCCAGGAATGGGAACGAATTACAACCGTACCGGTGTCCTGGCTCGTCCTCAAACATTTCGAATCTCGGTTTTTAAGTCCCCATAAATCCTAAACTCACCAGAAAGTCATCAAAGGTGGCATGGTGTCACGTCATGGCACATATATGTCGTGGTAAAACATTGCCAATTTGGGCCAAGCTTTATTACAAACCTCTTACAAACTGGAGCCTGTCGCAAGAACCCTCGTGGTTTCGATAGGGAAACGTATCCCCTTGTGGGCCAAACGATAATCACTCCCTCTTCTAGCCTCGTATTTTCTTCTACACGTGACACGGAACAACTGGAGAATCGCACTGAACTTTGAAATTATTCAGGGTTCGTTTGACCTTTTTTATTCATTAATTGAGTTTTCTAGGCATTTAACGTCCATCGTTCAAATCCTAACTACAAATACATGCTCCAGTGCACCAAAATGGCTAGAAAAAATACATGCACTACTGCAGGATGCTGCTAACACGACACTACGATCAGAGACGCTTCGAGAAACTGTGTGCGATGCCATATTCGCAAACGGTGTTGTATGAAAACCATCAGAAATGTATAAAACATTTGCGATGACGAGTGCATCAAACACGGTTCAGGTTTTAGTTGCGTGTGCGATGAAGGGCATACGTTTAACCCATTCGAACTGTTTGCGATGAGGCAGAACAATCGAAACGGGCAGCCATATCAATGTGTGTGCGATATACGCCATACAGTTCGCTACGATGAACCGTTTGCTATTAGGGAGTGCAACATAAACGGTTAGCCAGATCATGGTGTGTGTGATATAGGGCATACGGTTCACTCGGACGAACTTTTTTTATTAGCGAACGCAACAGAAATACAACACAGACGGTTAATACAGTTAGTTCGTGTGCGATTCTGTGTGTACAAAAAACTTTGAAAAATGCAAACTAGTTGCTTGCGGTGGCTAGGAATAACGCACACGATGCATCTGCGAGTACTCGTGTGCGATGATTAGTAAGTAACACATATGTTTCCTTATGTTAACACTTGTGTGATAAATAACATGTGGTACCGGATACGGTATTCGGGTTGTGTGTGTGCTCCACTTAGTCTTCTCGCGCTCCAGCAAATGCTTCCCGCGCTCTAGCGAATACTTCCCGCGCTCCACATGGATGAATTGTAAAATCCACGCCTATTCACTCACCGGTTTCCCGCCACCAGCTAACGGCTTGCTGCATATAACCCAGGCGGCAACGCACCGCCGTGACACTCTGCGGAGATCTAGTCCTCACCCATCTACCATTAGTTATTCCAAGCATACCAGGCAACGACCAAAGCTTCGACGTCGACGCCTACCTGCGTTGCATCTTCGGCGAGGAGAACGAGACGGAGCAGGTTGGGGAGCAAGAGCTTCATCGGCCGGTGTAGGCACCATGGCCCATCGGCAGCGATATCGGCGTCACAGTCCTTGGGAGCACAATCGACATATTGCAGAGGAGGTGTGATGAGCAGTTTGCCATCCACCGTGCAAAAGATCCAGAGCTGCTCGGCGGCATGATCGACAACCCACCTGAAGAGCTGCCGTCACCAGTGCTCATCGAGAGCCTGATGCCCCGCAAGGAATTGGTAGAGGACCTCTGTGATTCTGTCAAGATAAAGGCAGCCTACGGCTTCATCATTGCCCGTGGCGGCCGTGTCAACCTCGATCCTGATGATGTGGTGGCCAGGCTCGAGCGCATCCTTGGCGTAGTTAACGTCCCCGACGAAGTAGAACATCGCCAACGTGATATCTTGAGGATGCAGGTGATCGACGGAATTTGCTACCAGGCCAGAGACATGGAAATGGAGCGGTTCAGCGGAGTTGTCATGCGTGCGATTGCACGCTGTCAAGCTCTTCTGGAAGAGGCCCAGTAGCCCCAAGAGCCTCCCTGCACCAGCAGCTCCGTAGGCGGAGGCGGGTCGCGACACTCGGAGTGAACGGCCGCAAGGGTGCTATGCTATTCATGGAGTCCGAGAAGACCATCGCCGGAAGGCCGCCAGCTTAGCCTTTTAGCTTATATTTTATTATAACTGTATGCATATGTAGGTCGTGAGTGTTCTGGGCCTTGTCGCATTTGGCATTTTAAATTATCCTGAATATGTAAGACAATTATTAAGAATTATGAACAGTTTCCATTGTAACTTTGCCTCAACGGCGAGCAAAGCGCGCGTAGGGACGCCAGAGCGGAGCACGCCGCGGCCGCCTCAATGGCGAGCAACCACGTGGTCAACCTTCTGCCATCAATAAATTTTGACCTTGTTTCTCGTCACATTGTTGATTACAATGCAATAAGTAATTGCAAATCTGTTCACACCTATCAAACTAATATGTGTTCACACTTAGCACCGGGCTATAAAAACTACCCACTCGAAAATTACTTCACAGTTCCTCTCCTCATCACCCACAAAACTGGTTTTCTCTGTCAACTCATTCCGCCATGACCGGTAGGAGGAGTATAGGGTGGACATATAACCAGGCAGCAAAGACCAAGGCCGCAGAAGCACTAGAAAGGTCCCGCCGCGAAGTCGCAGCCGCAGCAGAGATGTCCCGGCGCGCCGCGGAGCCCTCGAACGAGCTCTCACAGGCATGCGAGGGCTCTCACAAGCGCATTCACGGCGTCGGCCATCACGACGAGCCGGTGTTCCTGAAGTCCTTCGCTGGCGACAACGACATTCTTGCTGGCGTCACTACGCAGCAGGAGCTGGTCGACGGCTGGATGAAGCTGCTCAAGATCAGCGATGCCTCGGTTGGCAAGGTGACCGGCCTCGTCGAGCAACTCATGGATGACAATGCGAAGCTCCTCAAGTTGGTCGCTGAGAAGGAGGAGGAGGCCGCCGGTTGGAAGATGCTGCATGAGCAGAGCAGTGCCTCGGAGATGATGCTGAAAGCGGTCGTTGAGGAACTGATGAGTGGCTTGAGGAAGCTCCAGCTCGAGCGCGAGCAGGAGGTGGAGGAATACGTGGCTACTTTCAAGCAAAGTTGTGAGGAATTGAAGAAGGAGCTGGACGATTTCGCCGCCCGGCGATCCATTGATGAGTAGAGACAGTAGCGACGCAGATCGTTGTCTGCAATTTCCTTCTTCTCTTGCCCCGTGTCTTCCGGGCTTTGCCGCATGTGGCATTTTAAATTATCCGGAATATGTAAGACAATTATTATGTGCGCCATTGTAAATTTGTCTTCGTATTATCCGTTGCCATTTTATTTGTGGTCGTATTATCCGTTGCCCTATGTGGCAATTTAAATTAGGGCGGAATACTTGTTGAAAACACGAACAAAGCAAATGCTGCCATGGGATCACAAGCAAACACCCTCCGTCCAAGTGCTATAATTAACCAATTAATGGAGAAGTTGTGAGCGGGGCGGGCGGTGGCTGGTGCATGGAGGTCAAAGAGCTTGCTTCCCGGTGAGCATGGGCGGCCTTGCTGCTCGCACGTGTCCCATCGAGCCTGCGAGGTGGATAGGATGCACGCGTCCCGTCGAGCCTGCGCGGCGGACTACTCGCACGCGTCCCGTCAAACCTGCACGGCGGACTTCTCGCGATTGTCCCGTCTAATCAAACAGCTGCACGCACGCCACCGAGTATGGTTAAATTTCGACACGTTAAATATAATACAACCGTTTGCGATATTAACGTGTCACCTTTTTGTTTCAAAAAGGAGTTCGTTGGCAACTAATGTGTGCGCCTCTTCTCAACCTGGATGATTTTTTTACCACAGCATATATGTGCCATGTCATCAAACCATGCCAAGTTTCATGGTTTTGGGTGACTTTTTTATTTACTGGGATTTAAAAACCGAGATTCTCATTGTTTCAGGACGACGACAAGTTTGTAATTCATTCTCATTTTTTAAACGAGACCTAAACATGCACCCAATGACACATGTACGATTTCCCACCCATTTTGCTTCACTGGAGCATGTAGTTGTAGTCCTAATTTGAATTATGGACTACATTAAATGCATAGAAAACTTAGTAATTAGTAATATATATACAATGGCCAAACGAACCCTGAACGGTTCCAAATTTCAGCTCGACACTCCTGTTATTCTATGTTCCCTGTAGAAAACAAAGTTCAAGGCGAGAAGAGGCATCGATTATCGTTTTGCCCACAAGAGGGGCATGTTTCCCTACCGGAACCACGAGGGTTGCGACAGGCTCCGGTTCGTAAAAGGCTTGTAATATAGCTTCGCCCAAATTGGACAATTATATATACCATGTAGTGACACCATGCCAAGTTTCATGATTTCCTGGTGAGTTTTGGATTTACAGACATTTAAAAACCGAGATTCGCAATGTTTGTGGCCAGGCTAGGATGGCGAGACGGTTGAATTCGTTCCCATTCGTTCCATGGGACCTAAACATGCACCCGAAGGAAACATGTACATTTTTTCTAGCCATTTTGTGGCACTGGAGCATGTATTTGTAGTTCGGATTTGAATGATGGACATTAAATGCCTAGAAAACTCAATTAATGTATAAAAAGGTCAAATGAACCCTGAATAATTTCAAAGTTCAGCGCGAATCTCTAGTTGTTCTGTGTCGCGTGTAGAAGAAAATATGAGGCTAGAAGAGGGAGTGATTATCGTTTGCCCCACAAGGGGACACGTTTCCCTATCGAAACCACGAGGGTTCTTGCGAGAGGCTCCGGTTTGTAAGAGGTTTGTAATAAAGCTTGGCCCAAATTGGCAATGTTTTTACCACGACATATATGTGCCATGACATGACACCTTGCCACCTTTGATGACTTTCTGGTGAGTTTAGGATTTATGGGGACTTAAAAACCGAGTTTCGGAATGTTTGAGGAAGAGCCAGGACACCGGTACGGTTGTAAATTGTTCCCATTCCTCGCATGAGACCTAAACATGCACCCAAGGACACATGTATAATTTTTCTAGCCATTTTGGTGAACTGGAGCATGTATTTGTAGTTCAGATTTGAATTATGGACATTAAATGCCTAGGAAACTCAATTAGTGTATAAAAAGGCCAAACAAACCCTGAATAAGTTTAAATTTCAGCACGGATATCCTGTGGTTCCATGTTGCCAATGGAAGAAAATACAAGGCGAAAAGATGCAGTGATTACGTTTCGCCCACAAGGAGAACACGTTTCCCTATCAGAACCACGAGGCTTCTGTGAGAGAAGCTCCAGTTTTTGTAAGAGGTTTGTAATAAAGCTTGGCCCAAATTGGACAATGTTTTTACCACGACATATATGTGCCATGACGTGACACCATGCCACCTTTGATGACTTCCTGGTGAGTTTAGGATTTATGGGGACTTAAAAACCGAGATTCGAAATGTTTGAGTACGAGCCATGACACCAGTAGGGTTGTAATTCATTCCCATTCCTGGCATGGGACCTAAACATGCACCCAAGGACACATATATAATTTTTCTAGCCATTTTAGTGAACGGGAGCATGTATTTGTAGTTCAGATTTGAATTATGGACATTAAATGCCTAGGAAACTCAATTAATGTATAAAAAGGCCAAACGAACCCTGAATAAGTTTAAATTTCAGCACGGATATCCTGTCGTTCCATGTTGCCCGTAGATGAAAATACAAGGTGAAAAGAGGTAGTGATTACATTTCGCCCACAAGGGGGACACGTTTCCCTATCGGAACCACGAGGCTTCTTTGAGAGAAGCTCCGGTTTGTAAGAGGCTTGTAATAAAACTTGCGCCACAATGGACGAAAAAAATTCCTCGACATATAAGTGTGATGTCGTGATACCATGGCAGGTTTCACGATTTTCAGCTTAGTTTTGGATTTACATGGATTTAAAAACCGAGATTCTTCTCACAAAATGTTTTCAAATAGCACACGGTTCACTCACAAAAGCCGATATTCAATGAAAACTTTGTGGAAACCATATTTTACAGTTTCATAAAAATCTAAAGAAAAAAATGTGGGATGTTAAGAAGGTGATGTTTTATTGCGACACAAAATTTCAAGTTGAAAAAAATTACGAGATGTGAGCTATGAAAAAGACAAATTCCGCCCTGACTAATGACATTACTATTCGGCACTATTCAACACTGATTTTATCTTTTTCATAGCTCACATCTCTTAATGTGTTTCAACTTGAAATTTTGTGTGCCAATAAAACATCATCCTCTTAACATCCCGCATTTTTTTTAAACTTCAAAACATCTTTTTCTCGTGGTTTTCACCGGTTTCCACTGAATGTTGGTTTCTGTATGATATCCCCCCTGCTGCGCGCCTGATCTGAGTCTTGCGTTCTGACTGGCCAGAACCCAAACCCCACGGATCGTACGTGTGCACCATTGGATGCTCCCAGATCGAGCGGCAACCCTGAGCCCTTTCGACGGCAGATGCAGTACATGGGTAAGCACTGTGCGCATGCGTCGTGTAGCTCACGCTTGCTTCTCTACTAGGTTTTTATTCAAAACAGGCTACCGTTTCTCGCCACTCCTCTCATCGATTTCCCGCCTCTTCTCCCAGATATGCATGATGTAGATGTTCATTTAATTATTATAGTTCATCTCATCCAAAATCAATTAGTTTTGCAAAAAACCTATTTTAAGATTCACGGAATTGTGCATTGTAAAGGTAAAAACAAAAGGTGACAATTCATTTAGAAAAAAAAAGTTTGGGCTATTAAGATATGGAAGATTCTAGAGAACAAAGGAGAAGTGCTTGTGTTTTGAGGTTTGTGCATTATGCTTAAGTTCAACCATGGAGTCTTCTAGATTGTACATGTGGCAGAATCTGGAGGAATGTAGATGATATCCAACGGCCAGTAGTGCTCGGATTTGCCATCTCTATACCGTCGGATTGGCTTCATCCAACGAGCAACTTTCATAGTTATTCGCACACTATATATGTGTATAGATGTATAGATATATATAGATGTGTTCCATGCTAGACAAAACAAAGTTTGAGCGCATGCATGGGACGACCCCCCCCTGTCGCCTCGAAGTTGGGAAACTGACACCATATGTATTGAACCAGGCTTGGAGTCGGGTACGGTGTTTGGTTTGTAATGTACTTGGCGTGGCCCATCGAAGTTGTGCATTTTGGATTTAAACACATCATACACCATTGTACCCATACATATTTTCGGGCCGCATGGAGTGTATACGGGGTCTTCTGATCGACCACGTCTCCCTTGTGCACTTTTTTGTGACGACACGGATATCTGTGGGCTCCCCGGGTGTATATATATCATCCCTTTGACCGATAATGAGGGGTATGTGTTGGCCATGAATGGATTCCTCCTAGTTCATGTTAGGGCCAGTCACCATCAAATGTCGGTCAACCAAAGCTCGAGCTCATGCGTTGTCAGGATTCCCTCCCAGATGCTCGGATTGCTGGGTTCGACCTACATTAAACCCGGCGTACGTATCTCGTCCTTAACTACTTTGCCTTCATGGTTGTTGTCTGTATCGAGAGGTAGGCACCGCATCTAAATTGTACATTATTCTATATTGAAAACACACATCACCCCTTCCCAACGTACATCATTTTGGGCCGCATGCAAGAGGTGCTGGTTTTGTGGTCCCTCTCGTGCGATGTTTATGATGGTTCAATCTATTGGCCCAAGCGGTTTATCGACAACAACAACTGTCATTTGACCAAATGAAAGATTCATTGGTTCGTCTTATGGTAGGTCATGGCGACATGCATGTATGACCAAAGTATCGATCATTACGTGCATCCGCCCCGCTGACACGAAGTGGGAGGTGGTGGGCCAAGCATCCTAGCTAGGTACGACATTATGTCATTATATATATCCTAGCTAGGTGGTTGTTAGGGTTCTTTCGGGTTTGCGAGGCAGGTGCCACCAAAGTTATGCATTGTGTATTTAAAGTTTTAAATATCCCCAATATTCGTACATATATTTGGCCACTTCCAGGTGGTTCTTCACTTCTGGCCCCTCTCATCGATCTTCAATGACACGTCCAACCATGGGCCCGCGGGGTCAAAGTTGTGCATTGGAATTTTGAACATCACATACCACCCTTTTCACTCATATATATTTGGGCCACATGCTGGTGTGGCTGTCTTTTGACCCTCCCTAACGTTATTTTTTTCTGCAAAGACTCTGATGATCCTCAATGGACACGGGGTATAATATCTAAACCATGTACGATGCAAGTGCGATGTGAATCACCACAACCGCGCAAGCACGAGCAAATTAAGGTGGAGGTACTGGCTCAACCGTGTGCGATGCAAGTGCGCTGAAATCACCACGACCCCGCAAGCACGAGCAAAGGGTGGAGGTACTGGCTCAACCGTGTGCGATGCAAGTGCGCTGAAATCACCACGACCGCGCAAGCACGAGCAAAGGGTGGAGGTACTGGCTTAACCGTGCGCGATGCAAAACCACCACTTGTGGAAGCTAAAGGCGGGTAAGTTTATTTGGAAATTAGGACGAATCGTGTGTGATAGACCAGCTAGCTAGAAATATAAAAAACAAACTACCCGCCTTGAGCGTTGCAAAAATCGGCGAATCCGCGCCACTTTTCCTTATTATCATACACGCATATTGTTATTGGACCGTGCGCGATCTTGGGCACTCCCGCCCCGCATCAATTCCTTTACCCAAATTTTAGTAGTCGTCGTACTTCAACCGTCGCCCACACTCCTCCAGCACCGACCTTATAGTAAAATTTTAGCAGCCGAGGCATTTGAACCGTCGCCCTCCCTCGTCCACCACCATCTCCACCCACCATTACTAAAATTTTAAGTAGCCGCGACATATCCTCAAACACCACCACCCCATCCACAGTCCCCCACCAGCCCCCCCTTCGAACCCAAGCTCACGGCCGCCACCGGCGTCGCCACCAACCCTGCAGGTCTGCCCGTTCCTCCTAGCTTAGATAATAAAGTTCAGGTTATCCAGTGATTCCCATACCGTCGCCCCACTCCCCTGAGTTTTTAGATGAGGCCTGCGGTGACTGTAACATCCCAAATTTTCAATTTGGAATGTTATACATAGATCATTCATGGATATCATATTTCGTTGCATTTCGTTTCGCGATCCTCGAAATCCTAAGCAACTCAAGGATCCTCGGAGAGAGTTGGGGATTTCCCTGTTTTCATATTTGAGTTTTATCAAATATTGAAATGAGGATTTTTGGTTTTAATTATTTTCTCTCCGAAAACATTTCATATTAAAAATATATGAGAGGAGATAATATGACTTCTCCAAAATAAATGAAATATTGGAGGAAAATATTAAAATCAAATATTTGATTTTATTCGGATTTTATTGCTATTTTATTTGCATTACAAAAATTGCACGTCTCTCAATGTTGCATTTTAGGGCCAAGAAAATGTTCATCTTGTTCTAAATATTTTATTTAGACGGTGAAAATTTGTTTTGGCATTTTTAGATTTTTATTTTATTTTCTAGGATTTATTTAAGTTCCGGCGAAATTATTTAAAAAAAATCTCCAGCGCCCGACTGGGCCGAAGCCCAGCCGAGCCGGCCCACATCCCCGCGCCTCGTCTCCCTCCACGAGACCGAGAGGCCGCCGCCGCCCGAAGCCGAGTCCGGCCGGGACTCCTCCGCCACCGCCTTGCCCCCTCCCCCAAGCAAGCCCCCCTCCTTTTATAGCGCCGCCCCCGCACCCCACACCACCACCCAAGCCGCCCCAACAACCCCGCCGCCTAGCCGCACCGCGCC
>NC_057799.1:217174064-217178776 GCF_018294505.1 Triticum aestivum
GCCCCGCAGCCCCACCCCGGACCCCGCGGAGACCGCCGGAGCTCGCCGGAGCCCCGCCAAGGTAGTCGCCTCGCCGCCGCCGGTTTTGAGAAAAAAACCGATCCGGGTTTTTTAGAAAACCCTAGGTTTTTTTAGAATAGATCGGTTTTATTTTGTTTTCCGGTTTTGTTTATCTAGCGGACGTTCGTCCGTACGTTCGTTTTAACGAACGGTTTTCGCTCATTAGTTACAGACAAGGAACGTTCGTTCGTTAGCCTGTTCGTCAGTTTTTCTTTTTCTCGGGTTTTTCGCAATTATATTCGATCGCGATTTCTGATCCGATTTTCGTTTTAGTTTATCTTTTCGCTCTTTTATCGGAATCAGGCGATCCAAGCGCCTAGATCTTCGTCTTGAAACCCTCTTTCTATTTAATCAACTTGAACAAGATTTTGGTAGTGTAAAATTTGACTCTAGTTTAGATTAGTAAACGGATCTTGTTTCTTTCGCAGTTTGAGTTTCGTTGCTCCGTTTGGTTTGATTCTTTTCGCAAACTGGAGTTCTTAAGTTGAACTTTCTGGTTATATATTCTTATTTGAGTTTTACTGGTGCATCTTTGCTTGATTTCTTATGTATGCTATTGTTTGTTTGCGATAGAACACCCGGAGTGCGAAGCGTGCTACTACGAGTCCCTAGGTTTTGTGGACCGTCAGCAAGGCAAGTAACACATTGATCATACTCTTTTCATACCCAGTTTTTATGCATTAGTTTCAACCCTCAAACACTGCATGATTAGGTTGTGATTAATTTGTGGGTATTGGGAAGTAGTTGATGAGGTAGAACCTATTGCCCTGTTACTATCAAACCCTTGGGAGTTACTTCTAAGTATTGCTTATATTACTATGCTATGCCCGTAGACGTGGTTTGGGTGAGTGAATCTATGAAAGATGTGAGATTGTTAATTAATGGTTCAACTTAAGGTGGCAACTTTAATACACATCTGGGTGGATTGCTTGTCGGGCACCTGGAGAATCCAGTGTTGTCCTAGGATATCCCGGAGTACCCGTGTGATCATCCTAAGGTCCGCCACCCAGGCTCAAAGGGAACTGAGATATTTTCATGCTAGAAACTTCCGTGTGCAGCCACAAGCTATTATGGGCTATAGGATAGTTGAGTAAGTTGCGTGAGCTCTTGAAGACGTGGATCAGCAGGTAGAGGGATGTAGGTTTGGTATGGTCTGCTCGGAGTAAAGAGTTAATGTTTCTGAAAGACTGTGTCTCGGTCATCCGTTTCTCAAACACCATGTAGTGCGAGAAATCCAACGGAGGAGATCGAGTCTTGTGTGGAAAAGTGCGCAAACCTCTGCAGAGTGTACAATCTAATCATGGTTGGTCGTGTCCCCGGTTATGGACAATTTTGAGTATCTAGTACTTGGATTATCATAAGTATCTCATCACTCTTAATTAATATTGTTGGGTTGATAATTACTTTAATTGGGATTGAGTTGGAGGAACCTTCTCAATGATGTTTCAACTACCATGATAGTTAAAATAAAACTTATTCCTTTGTTGTAGGGAAAAATTGGCTTTTCGCAAAACTATAACCATAGAGCTTTTCACCAGCCAAATATGCATGTAGTGGTAGCATTATTCTGTTCTTGCTCTACTGTGTTATATTGCCAGCATATTCCATGTGCTGACCCGTTTCGGGCTGCAACATATTATGTTGCAGACTTTTCAGACGAGGAGTAAGGTTCGTTAGGTCGTTGTCGTGCAGCTCAGCTATGCCATTGTAGTTGATGGACTCACTTTATCTTCCAAGCCTTCCGCTGTTATCATATTAGATGGCCTTAAGCCATATTTATTGTAATAAGTTCTCTTCTGAGACATTCGATGTAATAAGTGTGTGATTGCTACTCTGTTATAAATCCTTCGAGTATTGTGTGTGTCAGCATTACCGATCCAGGGATGGCATTGAAGCACAGAGACTTGACTGTTTGAGGTCGGGTCGCTACAGTGACCCTCCCCGCCAGATCCACATCCCCTACTCCAGAATGCCGCAGCCTAAGCTCGACCACGTATCCCAGGGAGCCCGACGAGTGTTCGGCCAAGAAGAGGTTTATCATGGCCTCTCCGGCGGACGTTGGTAAGGTGGCCGCCGTTCGCCCCGACCTGTCGATCCTGGATTAACACGTCGCCGCGGAAGCCGGCGAAGACGTTGACTATGTTGTCATGTCGAAGGCTTCATGTCAGCGGGCTAGCGTATTACTGTATCTTGGGAAAGCTGGCTATGACATCAAGCTCGTCCACACCGACGGCTTCACGCGGGCCATGTCACAAGTTAAGTGGTCCATCCCCAACCCCTCTGGTTCAACTGCCGTCGATCTCTTCGATGGCCCTGCTGCTGATCTCATCCGCCAAGCGGTCAAGGATTTGCGAGCTTCATACGCCATAGAGCCCATTTTGTCACTTCTGAAGGACACGTTCTACAGTGGCGGCTTGGGATCCTCAATTGCCAAGTCAGATCTCATCGACCACGACCACGACCACGAGGAGGGCACCCACGAAGGTTCTTCCAAGGTGAAACAGCTCATCTATGACATCAGAGAGCGCACCATGGGTATGTGCTCTTCCAACTGGAAGGATCCCGTCCATGAAATGTGAGGCAACATTCTATCAGCAAATATTACCTTTTCTAGCTTACCAACCCATACCCTTTGTTGTAGTAGCATTTGTCGTGCGGTGCTTTAATTGTGCCGTGTTTAATTATTTCAGTTATGCAAAAATGTATTGTTCAATAGGTCTATGTGATGTTTAAGTATGAATTGTCCACTTTAGTTTCACGAATGGCTATATTTGGTTGTTTATAGTGAGTAGATGCCTTGTTTATCTGTATTTGGTTGTTAGGTTGGTTGGAGTGAGCATTTTTTCAGTTATCGAGCAAATGCCTTGTTTATCTGTATTTGCTTCTTAGTTTGGTAGCAGTGAGTATTTGTCCAGTTATCAAGCAGATGCCTTGTTTATCTGTATTTGGTTGTTAGGTTGCTTTTTTTATAGAATTTGTCCATTTATCAAGCAGATCCTTGTTTATCTGTATTTGGTTGTTAGGTTGCTTTTTTTAGCATTTCTCCAGTTATCAAGCAGATGCCTTGTTTATCTTTATCTGCTTGTTAGGTTGGTTGCAGTGAGCATTTGTCCAGTTTTCAAGCATATGCCCTGTTTATCTGTATTTGCTTGTTAGGTTGGTTGTAGTGAGACTCTGTCCAGTTTTCAATGGCTATATTTGGTTGTTATACTGGTCATTTATGCCTTGTTTATTTCATTCATTCACAATGTGTGGTTCATTATGTACAAGTCGGAACTGTGCCGCTCGACTACATCAATACCAGTTTGAACGGCTATATTTGGTTCTAGTTATTCCTGGTGTAGTTAACACATGCCCTTTATTTCAGTTTTACATATTTATCCAGTGTGATGTTTAAGCATTACCTACATTCTATTCATTTTCAACCATACCAGTTTGAATTGCAATATTTGATGGTTGTTAAGCCTGCTGTCGGTAACATTGCCTTCCATTTTATATCTGCTTTAACAGCATGCTGAAACCAACACATTCAAGCTATCATTTGGAGATGATATTGTTTACCTTTTCTATATTTGTTTGATGTTAAGATTGCTGTACTTATCATGCCTTTCCACTACTTATGCAGGACAACAACGGGAGTGGCCACCATTTTCCGCCGAGGTTAGCTTCATCCCTCGGCTTGTACTCCCCCAGTCGTTCCATAATGTAGTGCATATAGATCCAGGCCTGGACACTAGTTAGCTTCTAATATTGACTTGTTGCTTGTAGGTACATATGCCCTTGGCAAGGGTCCACGCATCGACCCTTTTTGCGTATGGGGCAATGAGATATTGATGAACAAGCATCAAGTGAGGAAACTGATAAGGATTATTAGAAAAAAGATACGAATGGTGGCAAGAAAATTATTTGTTTATGCTCTATCCAACACAACAGTGAGCTATAGGATGGTAACTACAAACTCTGCAGCCTTCTCTTTTTACTGCCCATAATGAGTTGTTTGTAACACCCCGCATGTAACTTTCCATATTTGTAACTCCAACTCTTGCCATTTTCGGCTATGTGCTATGATGTTCCCTCCGTGGTCGGGTTTTGTATTTCGTTTTGCATTTTGTTCATGTCATGCATTTCATATCATGTCATCATGTGCATTGCATTTGCATACGTGTTCGTCTCTTGCATCCGAGCATTTTCCCCGTTGTCCGTTTTGTAATCCGGCGCTCCCATCTCCTCCGGTGCACCCCTTTTGTTTCCTTTCGTGAGCGGGTGTCAAATGTTCTCGGAATGGACCGAGGTTTGTCAAGTGGCCTTGGTATACCACCGGTAGACCACCGGTCAAGTTTCGTTCCATTTGGAGGTCGTTTGGTACTCCAACGGTTAACCGGGCATCCGCAATGTCCATTTGTGTGTTGCAGCAAAACCACCCTCAAAACCAGCCCAAAACTCCTCTAAGTCACTTCCATGTTGTAGGTCGTTTGATCACGATCGTGTGGGCGAAAACCGCACCTCATTTGGACTCTCCTAGCTCCCTCTAGCTATATAAGTGCATCCCCCCCCCAAAAACGTTCGCAGATCAACCTCGCGCCCAGACAAATTTCCCCGCCGCCGGACGTGTCCGCCGCCTCCGCCCGACGAATCCACGGCCGCCACGTGGC
>NC_057799.1:217179097-217181373 GCF_018294505.1 Triticum aestivum
TCCCTTCGCCGGTGCCGCCCCGCCACCGACCATCGCTCCGGCGCCGTCGCCTTGCCTCCTTCCCCCCCAACGCCGGCCGCGTCGCCCTTCCTCTCCCGTCGCCGGCGAGCTCATCCTCGACCCCGGCCTCGATCTGGATCGAGTCAACTGCGAAGGTTGATTTTTCCCCGTACCCCGAAAATTTGCTGTCTTTGAATTTTTACAATAAGTGCCCATGTTCATCATTGCATAACTCTGCATATAGCTCTGTTTCATGCGTGTAATATGTCAAATTGTTCGTCTCGTGATGCTCTACATTTTGTTCAATTGCACCATGTTCATTAGAGTCCATCTTGATGCCCAAATCTCTGGTGCAAGAGTGCTAGTTGCTGTTATCTGCTGGTTCTTATCAGAACTTGGAGATTTGTTATTTTTGTATGATTTAATCTGTGCATCTTATGGTCATGAGCTCTACATGTGTTTTGTTGTATGCCATGCCATCTTTCCAGTGGTGTATGCCATGTATTTTTGTGATCTCTGTGGTGACTAGCACAAGCATGCAAACTAGGCCCCGTAATGTTTCTGATTTCAGGGACTTAGTGATTTCTCTAAGTCCTTGTCTGCTGTTATTTTGTTGCCTTGTAAACTTGATGCTAAAGAGAGATCCATGCATATTTTGGAGATGTTCAGTAAGTATGTTTTGTAGATATTGTTGTAGTTGATCCATTCCTGCCCTTTTTTGCAATTATGGAGTGCCATAGCATGACTCAATCTTGCTCTACTTCTGCTATAAAATATTTCTGGTAGATTCTTAACATGATATTCATTTTTGCCAAGCTTGTTGTAGTTGATCCATACATGCTATGCTTTTGTTCTTGCCATGGATAGCTTCATAAACATGCCATCTTGCTGTAGGTATGCTTGTTTTGTCATTAATTGCTTTGTGGTGAGTGCATCAAGCTCACCAAGAGGCCTTCATATTATTGTTTCTGCCATGCTCTGTTTTCTGCTAAGTCTGGAACCTGATAACGAAACTTGCTATGTTTACGTGCTTGCCATTATATCTTCTGGTCCTTTTTGGCTTATGGTAAGTACAGGACTTTTGTCATATGCATTTAGTGGAACACTGCCATGCCTTGTTTTGCCATGTTAAGTTCCTGTAGCATGTGGATTTCGTGCTCTGAACATTGCTACCTAATGATGTTTCTGTCATGTCCAGTAATTTCTCTGTCTGTGAACCTGTTATCTTTTGCACTTTTGCCATGCTTGTTTGAGCTTGTTATGTTGTGATCTAGCCGTAGCTCAGTGTTCATCTTTTGTCAGGCATCTCTTGTAGATTACTGTCATATGCTTTGTTGCTATGTTGGAGTGCTGTAGCTTTGTTACCTGTTGCATTTTAAGTGCTATCATGCTGTTAATTGCATATTAGTGTCATTCTTGTTTTGCTTGCCATTTGCAAACCGTGCATCCGTTTCCGGTGATCATTATATCGATTTCGACCGAAATCATCTCATCTTTCCAGTGGCATGCTTGGTTTGCCAAGTTACTGCCTTGTTCATCATTTTCCTCCTGGAGCACGCATATGCATCGCATATCATATCTCGCATATCATACATGTTTTGCATCATGTTGCTTGTGCTTTCTCGTGATTGATTGTTGTTCCGTTGCTTGTGTTCTTGTCTTGGGTAGAGCCGGGGGATGAGTTCGTGAACGAGGAACCTGTTGAGTACGCTTACGAGGATCAAGCTTTCGACAACTCTGAGAACCTTGCAGGCAAGATGACCACCCCTCGAAATCACTTCTATCTTTGCTTTGCTAGTTGTTCGCTCTATTGCCATGCTGCGCTACCTATCACTTGCTATATCATGCCTCCCATATTGCCATGTCAGCCTCTAACCACCCTTTCCTAGCAAACCGTTGTTTGGCTAAGTTACCGCTTTTGCTCAGCCCTTCTTATAGCGTTGCTAGTTGCAGGTGAAGTTGAAGTTTGTTCCATGTCGGAACATGGATATGTTGGGATATCACAATGTCTCTTATTTAATTAATGCATCTATATATATTTGGTAAAGAGTGGAAGGCTCGGCCTTATGCCTGGTGTTTTGTTCCACTCTTGCCGCCCTAGTTTCTGTCATACCGGGATTATGTTCCTTGAGTTTGCGTTCCTTATGCGGTTGGGTGATTTATGGAACCCCCTTGACAGTTCGCCTTGAATAAAACTCCTCCAGCAAGGCCCAACCTTGGTTTTACCATTTGCTACCTAAGACTTTCCCCCGGGTTTTCGCGAGCCCGAGGGTCAT
>NC_057799.1:217181618-217337796 GCF_018294505.1 Triticum aestivum
TGGTTTTACTCGTAGGATGTCTCATCCGGTGTGCCCTGAGAACGAGATATGTGCAGCTCCTATCGGGATTTGTCGGCGCATCGGGCGGCTTTGCTGGTCTTGTTTTACCATTGTCGAAATGTCTTGTAAACCGGGATTCCGAGACTGATCGGGTCTTTCCGGGAGAAGGTTTATCCTTCGTTGACCGTGAGAGCTTATGATGGGCTAAGTTGGGACACCCCTGCAGGGTATTATCTTTCGAAAGCCGTGCCCGCGGTTATGAGGCAGATGGGAATTTTTTAATGTCCGGTTGTAGAGAACTTGTCGCTTGATCCCATTTAAAATACATCAACTGTGTGTGTAGTCGTGATGGTCTCTTCTCGGTGGAATCCGGGAAGTGAACACGGCTTGAGTTATGAATGACGTAGGTAGGAGTTCAGGATCACTTCTTGGTCATTGCTAGATGACGACCGTTCCGTTGCTTCTCTTCTCGCTCTCTTTTTGCGTATGTTAGCCACCATATATGCTTATTGCCGCTGCAGCTCCACCTCATTACACCATCCTTTCCTATAAGCTTAAATAGTCTTGATCTCGCGGGTGTGAGATTGCTGAGTCCTCATGACTCACAGATTCTACCAAAACAGTTGCAGGTGCCGACGATGCCAGTTCAGATGATGGGATCGATCTCAAGTGGGAGTTCGATGAGGAACGTGGTCGTTACTATGTGTCTTTTCCTGATGATCAGTAGTGGAGCCCAGTTGGGACGATCGGGGATCGAGCATTTGGGGTTGTCTTATTTTCATCTGGATTTTGACCGTAGTCGGTCTATATGTGTGTACTTTGGATGATGTATGATTTATATTTATGTATTGTGTGAAGTGGCGATTGTAAGCCAACTCTTTATCCCATTCTTGTTCATTACATGGGATTGTGTGAAGATGACCCTTCTTGTGACAAAACCACAATGCGGTTATGCCTCTAAGTCGTGCCTCGACACGTGGGAGATATAGCCGCATCTTGGGCGTTACATTGTTAGACAACAATGTCTGGATCTTTTTCGTTCCTAGTGGTTCCCGAAGCAGTTCACTCAAGATTACCTCGCAAAGTACATGATTGGTGGACACGCAATGAAGGTTAAAGTATTTCATCCAGACTACAATGAGCATCGAGAAGTCCTAATGAAGACAGTGAAGGATGGATGGGCAGCAATCACAAGGGGTTTGCCTAGAGTCGTGCGTGCCTTACGCAGGGAGGAGGGCACAATATGCGCATTCCGCTTCACCTTCTCCAGCAACCAGAATGTCTTTCGCCTCGCTCTTTATAGTCTTTAGTACAACTGTGGTTCATCATTCTTTACTTGGTGCTTCTGTAGTTGTTCAGTATATGTACATGTGCATTGAATTATGGATTCGTGGTTGAACCTATATTTGTAATAAACATGGTTGGATATGAAATAAGTGATTGCCTACTTTCAAATTAATACCATATGATTTTTAAATTAGGTATTAATTGGATTAATTATGGATTAATTATGGATTAAATAGGGATTCCACTGCACACGGTTTGCCAAAGCGAAACGTCTGCGATATACGTGGAGATCGGAAACGTTTCTAGTATCCACTACGTGTGCGATCAATCTCCACTGCACACACAACTTTCTCTTGAAATTTTTTTGTGTTAGGCCACCTTACACAAACGTTTATCACATAAAAAGTGTGTGTGATGGACAGCCATTTCCACACAGTTTCTTCTACGCACCGTGTGTGATGCATTTAATAACGCAAACGATAAAATTATTAATATCGTGTGCAATGGCAACGCTATCACAAATGATTTAACGGGAAAAATTGTGTGTGATGTACCTGTGAACGGAAACGTTTTCCTTGGAGCGACTGTGTGGGATGTACATACGAACGGAAACGTTTAGCGGGGACTGACTGTGTGGGATGTACTTGCGGTCGGAAACAATTTCGCCCTATAATTGTATTTTTTAGCTCTACTGTACGTATTTCCGTATTTGAGCGCTCGCCGGTCGCACACGATCTCATTTTGCCGAACCTGTGTGCCAGGAGGGCATATCCCCGACGGTTTCTGGGTCGTGTGGGAAGGACCCCCCTATCGCCCACACTCACTTGGTGACGGTTCCAGATGCCGTCGCGGAAAGGGGTTAAAAACCGTTTGTTTAGGACCGACGCGCACCAGTGATGTTTCCTTGGGGTGCATGTTTAGGTCCCATGGAACGACTGGGAATGAATTCAACCGTCTCGCCATCCTGGCCTGCCACAAACATTGCGAATCTTAGTTTTTAAATGACTGTAAATCCAAAACTCACCAGGAAATCATGAAACTTGGCATGGTGTCACTACATAGTATATATATTTGTCCAATTTGGGCGAAGCTATATTACACGCATTTTACAAACCAGAGCCTGTCGCAACCCTCGTGGTTCTGGTAGGGAAACATGCCCCTCTTGTGGGAAAAACGATAATCGGTGCCACTTCTCGCCTTGAACTTTGTTTTCTACAGGCAACATAGAATAACATGAGTGTCGGGCTGAAATTTGAAACTGTTCAGGGTTCGTTTGGCCATTGAATATATATTACTAATTACTAAGTTTTCTACGCATTTAATGTAGTCCATAATTCAAATTTGAACTACAACCACATGCTCCAGTGAAGCAAAATGGGTGGGAAATCGTACATGTGTCATTGGGTGCATGTTTAGGTCTCGTTTAAGGGATGAGAATGAATTACAAACTTGTTGTCGTCCTGAAACAATGAGATCTCAGTTTTTATATCCCAGTAAATAAAAAAGTCACCAAAAAACATGAAACTTGGCATGGTTTGATGACATGGCACATATATGCCGTGGTAAAAAAATCGTCCAGTTTGAGAAGAGGCGCACACATTAGTAGCCAACGAAGTCCTTTTTGAAACAAAAAGTTGACACGTTAATATCGCAAACGGTTGTATTATATTTACCGTGTCAAAATTTAACCATACTCAGTGGCATGCATGCAGTTGTTTGATTAGACGGGACGAGCACGAGAAGTCCGCCGTGCAGGTTCGACGGGACGCGTGCGAGCAGTCCGCCGCGCAGGCTCGATGGGACGCGTGCATCCTGTCCACCTCGCAGGCTCGACGGGACACGTGCGAGCAGCAAGGCCGCCCATGCTCACAGGGAAGCGAGCTCTTTGACCTCCATGCACCAGCCGCCGCCTGCCTCGCTCACAACTTCTCCATTAATGGGTTAATTAAAGAACCTGGACGAAGGGTGTTTGCTTGTGATCCCATGGCAGCATTTGCTTTGTTCGTGTTTTCAACTCGTATTCCGCCCTAATTTAAATTGCCACATAGGGCAAGGGATAATACGACCACATATAAAATGGCAACGGATAATACAACGACAAATTTACAATGGCACAAATAATAATTGTCTTACATATTCCAGATAATTTAAAATGCCACATGCGGCAAAGCCCGGAAGACACGGGGGCAAGAGAAGAAGGAAATTGCAGACAACGATCTGGGTTGCTACTGTCTTTACTCGTCGATGGATCGCCGCGCGGCGAAATCCTCCAGCTCCTTCTTCAATTCCTCACGACTTTGCTTGAAAGCAGCCACGGATTCCTCCACCTCTTGCTCGCGCTCGATCCGGAGCTTCCTCAAGCCAACCATCAGTTCCTCGACGACCGCTTCCAGTGTTATGTATGAGGCACTACTCTGCTCATGCAGCATCTTCCAGCCGGCGGCCTCCTCCTCCTTCTCGGCGACCAACTTAAGGAGCTTCGCATTGTCATCCATGAGTTGCTCTACGAGGCCGGTCGCCTTGTCAACCGAGGCATCGCTGATCTTGAGCAGCTTCATCAAGACGTCGACCAGCTCCTGCTACATAGAGACGCCAGCGAGAATGTCGTCGTCGCCAGCAAAGGACTTCAGGAACGCCGGCTCATCGCGATGGCCGACGCCGCGAATGCGCTTGTGAGAGCCCTCATGTTCCCGTGAGAGCTCGTTTGAGGGCTCCGCGACGCGCCGGTACATCTCTGCCGTGGCTGCGGCTTCGCGGCGGGACCTCTCTAGTGCTTCCGCGGCCTTGGTCTTTGCTGCCTGGTTATATGTCCACCCTAAACTCCTCCTACCTGTCATGGCGGAATGACTTGACAGAAAAAACCAGTTTTGTGGGTGATGAGGAAAGGAACTGTGAAGTAATTTTCGAGTGGGTAGTTTTTATAGCCCAATGCTAAGTGTGAACACATATTAGTTTGATAGGTGTGAACAGATTTGCAATTACTTATTGCGTTGTAATCAGCAATGTGACGAGAAACAAGGTCAAAATTTATTGATGGCAAAAGGTTGACCACGTGGTTGCTCACCGTTGAGGCGGCCGCGGCGCGCTCCGCTCTGGCGTCCCTGCGCGCGCTCTGCTCGTCGTTGAGGCAAAGTTACAATGGCAACAGTTAATGATTCTTAATAATTGTCTTACATATTTATGATAATTTAAAATTCCAAATGCGGCAAGGCCCAGAACACTCACGACCCACATATGCACACAATTATAATAAAATATAAGCTAAAAGGCTGAGTTGGCGGCCTTCCGACGATGGTCTTCTCGGACTCCATGATCAGCATAGCACCCTTGTGGCCGTTCACTCCGAGTGTCCCGACCCGCCTCCGCCTACGGAGTTGCTAGCGCTGGGAGGCTCTTGGGGCTGCTAGGCCTCTTCCATAAGAGCTTGATAGCGTGCAATCGCGCGCATGAAAACTCCGCGGAACCGCTCCATTTCCATGTATCTGGCCTGGTAGCAAATTTCGTCGATCACCTACATCCTCAAGATATCACGTTGGCGATGTTCTACTTCGTCGGGGACGTCAACTCCGCCAAGGATGCGCTCGAGCCTGGCCACCACATCATCGGGATCGAGGTTGACACGGCCGCCGCGGGCAATGATGAAGCCGCAGGCTGCCTTTGTCTTGACTGAATCGTAGAGGTCCTCCACCCATTCCTTGCGGGGCATCAGGCTCTCGATGAGCACTAGTGATGGCGGTTCTTCGGGTGGGTCGTCGATCATGTCGTCGAGCAGCTCTAGATCTTTTGCACGGTGGATTGCAAACTTCTCATCACACCTCCTCTGCAATATGTCGATTGTGCTCCCAAGGACTGTGACGCCAATATCGCTGCCGATGGGCCATGGTGCCTGCACCGGCAATGAAGCTCTTGCTCCCCGACCTGCTCCGGCTAGTTCTCCTCGCCGAAGATGTAACGTAGGTAGGTGTCGATGTCGAAGCTTTGGTCGTTGCCTGGCATGCTTGGAATAACTAATGGTAGATGGGTGAGGACTAGATCCTCGCAGAGTGTCGCGGTGGTGCGTTGCCGCCTGGGTTATATGCAGCAAGCCGTTACCTGGTGGCGGGAAACCGGTGAGCGAATAGGCGTGGATTTTACAATTCACCCATGTGGAGCGCGGGAAGCATTTGCTTGAGCGCGGGAAGACTAAGTGGAGCACACACACAACACGAATACTGTATCCGGTGCCACGTGTTATTTATCACACAAGTGTTAACATAAGGAAATGCATGTGTAACTTACTAATCATCGCACACGAGTACTCGCAGACGCATCGTGTGCGATACTCCTACCAACCGCAAGCAACTAATTTGCATTTATTAAAGTTTTTTGTACACACAGAATCACACACGAACTAACTGTATTACCGTCTGTGTTGTAAATTCTCATCGCAAACAGTTCATCCGAGTCGGCTGTTTGCCACGTATCACAAACATCTTGTTAAGTTGAACCATTTCTGTTGCGTTCTCTAATCAAAAATAGTTCGTCCGAATGAACCATATGCCCTATATCACACACACCATGATCTGGCTAACCGTTTATGTTGCACTCCCTAATAGCAAACGGTTCATCGGAGCGAACTGTATGCCGTATATCGGAGACATATTGATATGGCTTCCCGTTTCTGTTTTTCTGCCTCATCTCAAATAGTTCGAACGGGTTAACCGTGTGCCCTACATCGCATACGCAACTAAAATCTAAACTGTGTTTGATGCATCCTCCATCGCAAACGTTTTGCACCTTTTTTGATGGGTTTTTTACATCCCCGTTTGTGATTAATACATCTCACACAGTTTCGTGAAAAGGGTCTCTGATCGTAGTGTCGTGTTAGCAGCATCCTGCAGTAGTGAAGGGATATTAAGGCCTCCTTTTAATAGAGAACCGGAACAAAGCATTAACACATAGTGAATACATGAACTCCTCAAACTATGGTCATCACCGAGAGTGGGCCCGGTTGTTGTCACTCTGGGGTTGTCGGATCATAACCGAAGTAGGTGACTATAACTTGCAAGATCGGATCTAAAACATGGATATATGATGAGTTCATAAACGGTTCAGATCTGAGTTCATGGCACCCGGGCCCAAAGTGACAAGCATTAAGCATAGCAAAGTCATAGCAACATCAATCTAAGAACATAGTGGATACTAGAGATCAGGCCCTAACAAAACTAACTCAATTACATGATGAATCTCATCCAACTCCTCACCGACCAGCGAGCCTACGAAGGAATTACTCACTCCCGGTGGGGAGCATCATGGAATTGGCAATGGAGATTGGTTGGTGATGACAAAGAACGAAGATCCCCCTCTCTGGAGCCCCAAACAGACTCCAGATCTGCCCTCCCGAGGAAGAACGGGGCTTGGCGGCGGCTCCATCTCGTGGATCGCGATAGTTATTTCTCCCTGATTTTTTTTGGAATAATGTGATTTTATAGTATCATGGGGTCATCATCGGGGCCACCAGGTGGGTACAACCCACCTGGGAACGCCAGGAGAGGGGGGCACGCCCTGGTGGGTTGTGCCCAACCAGGGGCCCCTCTCTGGTGGGTCTTGGCTCCAGAAATTCTTATTATTGGTATAAAAAATCCTCGCAAAGTTTTGTTCCATTCCGAGAACTTTTATTTCTGCACAAAAAGAACACCATGGTAGTTCTGCTGAAAACAGCGTCAGTCCGGGGTTAGTTTCATCCAAATCATGAAAATTAGAGTCCAAAACAAGAGGAAAAGCGTGAGAAAAAGTAGATACATTGGAGACGTATCATTGAGCATATGAAGTATTTTATGAATTCTAGAGATCTATTTTTAGCACTTAAAAAATGTAGTTTCATAGGAGTATAAAAGTGCAGACAATGTAATTCTCAGAAAAGAAACTGCAAGTTTCAGTTTCAGATAAGAAACTCCAAGTTCGGTTTCAGATAAGAAACTGCAAGTTTCAGAGGCAAAGCATTTATATTAACACAGCCTTTTCAAACAGGGATAACATCATGTTGGAAGTTTTATTCATGGTCGAAAATGGAACTGCCAGCCAG
Source organism: Triticum aestivum (assembly GCF_018294505.1). Classification (NCBI taxonomy): domain Eukaryota; kingdom Viridiplantae; phylum Streptophyta; class Magnoliopsida; order Poales; family Poaceae; genus Triticum; species Triticum aestivum. The sequence goes on from NC_057799.1 coordinate 217,188,970, forward strand.
TTAACATCATGCTGATCACCATTCATGCATAGCACATCTTCATATGATGCACAGTCAAAAAGATATGCTATTTTCAAAATGCCCACACAATGTCGAGTGTGCGAAAAACAGAGAAAACGAGGGACGAAGTTTTGGCAAGTGTTGGACGTGGTGTGCGTAGATGACAATGGGGACCCACATGTCAATAATGGCAGAGGCAAAAAAATTCGAGATATTTTCCCTGCATCAGGTGGAATCGAACCCGGGCGGAACAGCGGTCGGGTAGTGTCACTTGGCCACTGGGCTACTGCACCTTTGTACGCTCGCCGCGGCGCCATTTTCTGTCGTTGTGAACATGCTGAACAAACGAGAGGAATCTAGAGAGGACTGTATGTGGAGAGGCGGACAATCGGGACCCACCAGGTCTATGGCCGTACGCAAGCAAGTGCCTCATTGAAAAAAATACTTCCTCCTAATGCTATACTGACGTTGGGGCCCACGGGTTTGTCAACATAGTTACATTTTTTTGAGGTGCTTCAACGTAGTTACTAAAGGAGATAAATTTACAACGAAGCTGGGGAGCTGGCAGGTATCATTTATTATCAGTGGGCCAACAAGTATCAGCTGGGTTGTGGGCTGCCCCGTCTAGGATTTCTTTTTTTAACATGCGTATCCCATGACATGCCGGTTTGTATTTTATTGAGGGCCGTCATGTATCGACCGGCCTATGGACCTCCCATCCGAGGTTTTATTTTTCCTGAAACATCGGCAGCCCAACTTATGTATTTTTTTGAAGAAAACGCAGAGGTCTGTTCTATTTTTCTATATAAGAATAGGAATTCCAGGTCCAACTTATGTTTCCCTTCTAACTATATTGTATATATTTAAATTATTTTATATGTTATAATATATTATTGTTATTGTCATCATATATGTAACACATGCTTACATATATAAGAAAATACTATCCCACATCTTATTAACTTATAAAAATAATTTCTTAACAATAAAATCATGGATTTTTTTACATTAAGGCAACGAAAATCCTGGTGATTGTGTACAAAAGCTTGGTAAGATTTAAGGAGCAATGTAATAATAAATCACTTATTATTTAAATATATTTATAACAAGATGCTCAGCTCCTTTTTATTTTTTGATAACATTGCTGCGCCGAACCCAACATTATAATTAGAACCAGCCCAGCAAAATCATGTATTTCGAGAAAGTGCAAATGGCCTGTAATTTTTTAGGAAAAAAATATGGGCCGCACGGACGCTACATTATTTGTTCAGCCAGCCCAGCAAATTCATGTATTTCGAGAAAGTGAAAATGGGTTGTAGTTTTAAGAAATTGGGCCGCATGGACGCTACATTATTTGTTCACCCAGCCCAGCAAATGGGCTGTAATTCTCAAAAAAAGATCAAATGGACTGTAAATTCTGAAAAAAAATGGGTTGAATATGTGCCACATTTCTGAAGGCTGAAATGTGCGCCAATAGGTCGAAGCCAACGCAAGTCGCTGTCAACTTAGTCAACAAATGATTCTGACATCGTTAGCTGTTGGATTTACATCCAACGACCGGCATCCATCTTCAATCTCTCGTCTTCTTCCTCCAGCGCCACCGGGACCACCTGCTCCCGCCTCCTGCTGCTAGCAGCTCTGCTTAGCATGCTTCGCTCTCAAGCGCTACCCCACCGCCGGCCAGGACATCCCTCCACCCCTCCACACCTCTTGTTCTTCTCCACCGACTACCGAACCACACCGCACCAGAACCAGTTAACCCTCATACACCTCTCCGTCTACAACTCCACTCCCACGTCTTCCCATCTCTGGCTCATTGCTGTCCGGGGCTTCGCCCTCGTGCACCACCTTGGATGCGCTCGGTGCGGCATGGTCAACACACAAGAAAATGAATACCCCCCTGCTAGCTAGGACCCACCATAGTGGGAGGCTGACTTGTGGGCCTACTAAGTTGACGCAGACGGAGGGCTTTGTCAACTTAGTCAATATGAACGATTCTAGCTCAAGTGACCATACGATGTCCATCCAATGGGCGTAGTGCTTCTTTAACCTCTGGTCTTTTTGCTCCAGCCGCCCAAACCAGCGCCGGTCGTGCCGCCTGCTCCTGCCTCCATGGTAGGTTGTGCTGCCGCAGAGGCCTCACCGCCCCCTACTAGTCCAACCGCTGGCCAGGCCATCCTTCTACTCACCCACACCCCATGTTATTCTGCGGCGACAACAGCCTCACACCACAGCTGAACCAGTGAACCCTCATACTCCTCCCCGCGTGGGCATCCACTGCCGCATCTTCCCCGGCTCTGCGTCGTCCCCTTCCTAGGCCTCGCTGTCGTCCACTGCCTTGGTGCTCTTGGCGCGGTGTGGTCAATGTGGTCAAGGAATGACTTCCATCGGAAGAGTACTGTATGTGGAGAGGCTGACAGCTGGGTCCACGGCCGCAGCAAGGATGTGCCTCCTTATTACGCGGAAAATAGTGATTCCTCCACCTGACAGCAGGGACCCACCAGACGGGCCATCGTATTTCACAAAAAAATGTTTCCCCCTGACTGCTGGGACCCACCAGCTACATCTTCGCATGCCTCCTTATCCTCCCTGATAGTCGAGACCCACCTGGTCGAAGCGTACGTAGCGTTGTCATTTTGGTCACGAACGTGTACGTACATACAATCGATCTGTCTACAGGCTGCAGCGATGAACCGTGGCCGAGTAAGGAAGGGCACGTGTCGTAGTAGAGGCGCGCACGTAGCACATCACGCAGTCCCGTTAATATCGTGTACACGTACGTACAGCTAGGGTGCAAGAAAGTAAATACGGCCATGTACGTACATACGGGCGGGGTCTCGAACGCCTACTTGCGCATACGTACGGCCAGGGCTCGTGTACATGGAGAGGCAGCGACGGTGTCCTGTTCATCGGCAGCCAACCGGCTGGGTCGGAACGGAGAAACTGCGTCGTCTTGTTCATCGGAAGGCAACGGAATGCGTCGTGTTCATCGAGAGCCAACCGGCTTGGACGGAACAACCGATCGAAACGAGGCCTGGTGTACCACAGAACGGAGGAAACTGCCTTATGTTCGACCACCTACGGTCAAAACGGGATCCTGTCGACCGGGAGGGGTGTGGCGTACCGCAAAACGGAGGAAACGGACTTCTCTTGGACCTCCTACAGTCGAAACGGGGTCCTTTTGATCGGGAGGGGTGTGGCGTACCGGAAAACAGAGGAAACGGACTTGTGTTGGAGCGCTGCGGTCGAAACGGAGGTCCTGTTCATCGGGAGGGGTGTGGCGTACCGCAAAACAGGACCCCACGGGCTACTGTTCATCTCCACCGTCGACCTTCTCCAGCCTCCACGGGCTACTATTCATCCACCATCAACCTCCTCCAGCCTCCACCTGCGACTGTTCATCCACGGGCTCCTATTCATCCAGCCTCCACCGCTCCTCCACCGGCTACTGTTCAACTAGCCCTTCTCCACGAGGTCCTGTTCAACCACCCCTCCACGGGCTGCTGTTCATCCAGCCCTCCACCAGCTACTATTCAACCAGCCCTCCATGGGGTCCAGTTCATCCACCCCCAACCGGCTCGATCGGGGTCCTGTTCATCCACCCCCAACTGGCTAGATCGGGGTCCTGTTCATCCACCCCCAACCGGCTCGATCGGGATCCTGTTCATCCAACCCCCCACCAGGAACTGTTCATCCAACCCCCCAACAATGCTCACTGTTCATTAAGAGGCAGCTGGTCTGATCAACTTCAGTTAGCAGTAGTAGTGAAGGAATCGCTCGATCGAGTTCAGTTAACAGCCAGATCGATCGATCGCTCGCGTTCAGTAACTCGTAGCCTGCAGTGCAATCGCCCGGGTTCAGTAGGCGAACGCCTCGCTCAGGTTCAGTTAGAGCCCAATGCCTCCCACCCACACATGTATGTGTATGAGAGAAACGCGCATCTCTCGGCCCCCGACCACCTACCGTAACCGAGAACTCCCTGATATTTTCCTCGCCCTCGCTTCTACCCCGGTTTTTTCCGCCATGGACCGCCCAAAGAATGTCATGCCGCTGCGTCTCCGGCCCGCCCAGGACGAAAAGCCCATTTTCTGTCATGACTTTTTGTTATAGAAGTAGGATCCCACCACATCTATGATGATACCGGGTTTTGTCACAATTATCGTCATAGAAGTGTCATGAGCATGACAGAATTTTTTTTCGTTTCGCCCAAAATGTCATGGATGTGTCTTTTTTGTAGTGGTTGTTAACATAATCATTTTGCCTCCTCGATTTCCGTGCATGCTGCTACCTCTTGAGCACTGCGTTGGTTTTCCCTTGAAGAGGAAAGGGTGATGCAGTAAAGTAGTGTAAGTATTTCCCTCGATTTTTGAGAACCAAGGTATCAATCCAGTAGGAGACCACGCTCGAGTCCCATGCACCTACACAAACAAATAAGAACCTCGCAACCAACGCGATAAAGGGGTTGTCAATCCCTTCACGGTCACTTATGAGAGTGAGATCTAATAGAGATGATAATAATATTTTTGGTATTTTTATGGTAAAGACTAAAAGTAAAGAAAGCAAAATAAACGGCGCCAGAAATAGCTTGTTGTTCGCAGATTAATATGATGGAAAATAGACCCCGGGGGCATAGGTTTCACTAGTGGCTTCTCTCAAGATAGCATAAGTATTACGGTGGGTAAACGAATTACTGTCGAGCAATTGATAGAATTGAGCATAGTTATGAGAATATCTAGGTATGATCATGTATATAGGCATCACGTCCGTGACAAGTAGACCGACTCCTGCCTGCATCTACTACTATTACTCCACACATCGACCGCTATCCAGCATGCATCTAGAGTATTAAGTTCATAAGAACAGAGTAACGCTTTAAGCAAGATGACATGATGTAGAGGGATAAACTCATGCAATATGATATAAACCCGATCTTTTTATCCTCGATGGCAACAATACAATACATGTCATTTCCCCTACTGTCACTGGGATCGAGCACCGCAAGATTGAACCCAAAGCTAAGCACTTCTCCCGTTGCAAGAAAGATCAATCTAGTAGGCCAAACCAAATTGATAATTCGAAGAGACTTGCAAAGATAACCAATCATACATAAAAGAATTCAGAGGAGATTCAAATATTGTTCATAGATAATCTTGATCATAAACCCACAATTCATCGGATCTCGACAAACACACCGCAAAAAGAAGAGTTGCATCAAATAGATCTCTAAGAGAATCGAGGAGAACTTTGTATTGAGATCCAAAGAGAGAGAAGAAGCCATCTAGCTAATAACTATGGACCCGAAGATCTGACGTAAACTACTCACACATCATCGGAGAGGCTATGGTGTTGATGTAGAAGCCCTCCGTGATCAATGCCCCCTCCGGCGGAGCGCGGAAAAGGCCCCAAGATGGGATCTCACGGGTACAGAAGGTTGCGGCGGTGGAAATAGGGTTTTGGCTCTATTTCTGATGGTTTGGAGGTACGGAGGTATATATAGGAGGAAGAAGTAGGTCGATGGAGCCACGAGGGGCCCACGAGGGTGGAGGGCGCGCCCAAGCGGGGTAGGCATGCCCAGGTGGGGTAGGCGCGCCCCCTGCCTCGTGGCTTCCTCGTCGGTTGCTTGACGTCCATTCCAAGTCCTCTGGATCACGTTTGTTAAGAAAATCACGTTCCCGAAGGTTTCATTCCGTTTGGACTCCGTTTGATATTCCTTTCCTTCGAAACACTGAAATAGGCAAAAAAAATAGCAATTCGGGCTGGGCCTCCGGTTAATAGGTTGGTCCCAAAAATAATATAAAAGTGTATAATAAAGCCCATTAAACATCCAAAACAGAATATAATATAGCATGGAACAATCAAAAATTATAGATACGTTGGAGACGTATCAAGCATCCCCAAGCTTAATTCCTGCTCGTCCTCGAGTAGGTAAATGATAAAAACAGAATTTTTGATGTGGAATGCTACTTAGCATAATTTTCAATGTAATTCTCTTATTTGTGGTATGAATATTCAGATCCGAAAGATTCAAGATAAAAGTTTAATATTGACATAAAAGTAATAATACTTCAAGCATACTAATAAAGCAATCATGTCCTCTCAAAATAACATGGCCAAAGAAAGTTATCCCTACAAAATCATATAGTCTGGCTATGCTCTATCTTCACCACACAAAATATTTAAATCATGCACAACCCCGATGACAAGCCAAGCAATTGTTTCATACTTTTGGTGTTCTCAAACTTTTTCAATCTTCACGCAATACATGAGCGTGAGCCATGGACATAGCACTATAGTGGAATAGAATGGTGGTTATGGAGAAGACAAAAAAGGAGAAGATAGTCTCACATCAACTAGGCGTATCAACGGGCTATGGAGATGCCCGTTAATAGATATTAATGTGAGTGAGTAGGGATTTCCATGCAATGGATGCACTAGAGCTATAAGTGTATGAAAGCTCAATACTGAAAACTAAATGGGTGTGCATCCAACTTGCTTGCTCACAAAGACCTAGGGCAATTTGAGGAAGCCCATCATTGGAATATACAAGCCAAGTTCTATAATGAAAAATTCCCACTAGTATATGAAAGTGACAACATAGGAGACTCTCTATCATAAAGATCATGGTGCTACTTTGAAGCACAAGTGTGGAAAAAGGATAGTAACATTGTCCCTTCTCTCTTTTCTCTCATTTTTTTAGTTGGGCATTTTCTCTTTTTTTATGGCCTCTTTTTTTATTTTTCTTTTTTTTAAATTTTTCGTCCAGAGTCTCATCCCCACTTATGGGGGAATCATAGTCTCCATCATCCTTTCCTCACTTGGGACAATGCTCTAATAATGATGATCATCACACTTTTATTTACTTACAACTCAATACTTAGAACAAAAATATGACTCTATGAATGCCTCCGGCGGTGTACCGGGATATGCAATGAATCAAGAGTGACATGTATGAAAATTATGAATGGTGGCTTTGCCACAAATACGATGTCATACATGATCATGCAAAGCAATATGGCAATGATGGAGCGTGTCATAGTAAACGGAACGGTGGTAAGTTGCATGGCAATATATCTCGGAATGACTATGGAAATGCCATGATAGGTAGGTATGGTGGCTGTTTGGAGGAAGGTATATGGTGGGTGTATGATACCGGCGAAAAGGTGCGCGGTATTAGAGAGGCTAGCAATGGTGGAAGGGCGAGAGTGCATATAATCCATGGACTCAACATTAGTCAAAAGAACTCGCATACTTATTGCAAAAATCTATTAGTTATCAAAACAAAGTATTACGCGCATGCTCCTAGGGGGATAGATTGGTAGGAAAAGACCATCGCTCGTCCCCGACCGCCACTCATAAGGAAGACAATCAATAAATAAATCATGCTCCGACTTCATCACATAACGGTTCACCATACGTGCATGCTACGGGAATCACAAACTTTAACACAAGTATTTCTCAAATTCACAACTACTCAACTAGCATGACTCTAATATCACTATCTTCATATCTCAAAACAATTATCAAGCATCAAACTTCTCATAGTATTCAACACACTTATAAGAAAGTTTTTACTAATCTTGGATGCCTATCATATTAGGACTAATTTCTCAATTAAAGCAAATTAACATGCTATTTTGTAGGACTTGCAAAATAATATAAGTGAAGCATGAGAGAACAATAGTTTCTATAAAACAAGCCACCACCGTGCTCTAAAAGATATAAGTGAAGTACTAGAGCAAAAACTATATAGCTCAAAAGATATAAGTGAAGCACATAGAGTATTCTAATAAATTCCAAATCATGTGTGTCTGTCTCAAAAGGTGTGTACAGCGAGGATGATTGTGGTAAACTAAAAGGCAAAGACTCAAATCATACAAGACGCTACAAGCAAAACACATATCATGTGGTGAATAAAAATATAGCTCCAAGTAAAGTTACCGATGGACGAAGATGAAAGAGGGGATGCCTTCCAGGGCATCCCCAAGATTTGGCTTTTTGGTGTCCTTGGATTTACCTTAGGGTGCCTTGGGCATCCCCAAGCTTAGGCTCTTGCCACTCCTTGTTTCATAATCCATCAAATCCTTACCCAAAACTTCAAAACTTCACAACACAAAACTTAACAGAAAATCTCGTGAGCTCCGTTAGCGAAAGAAAGCAAAACACCAATTCAAGGTACTGTATTGAACTCATTATTTATTTATATTGGTGTTAAACCTACTGTATTCCAACTTCTCTATGGTTTATAAACTCTTTTACTAGCCATAGATTCATCAAAGTAAGCAAACAACACACGAAAAACAGAATCTGTCAAAACAGAACAGTCTGTAGTAATCTGTAACTAACGCAAACTTCTGGAACTCCAAAAATTCCACCAAAATAGGAAGACCTAGATAATTTTTTTATTGATCTACTGTAATTGGAATCAGTATTTTATCACGTTCTGGTGATTTTAAACAATTGTTTTTGTGAACAGAAAGTTTCTGGAATTTTCAGCAAGAGCAAATAACTATCATCGAAGAAGATCCTATAGGTTTAACTTGGCACAAACACTAATTAAAACATAAAAACACATCTAACCAGAAGCTAGATCAAATATTTTTTTCCTAAACAGAAGTAAAAAGCAAAAAACTAAAATAAAATTGGGTTGCCTCCCAACAAGCGCTATCGTTTAACGCCCTTAGCTAGGCGTAAAAGCAAGGATAGATCTAGGTATTGCCATCTTTGGTAGGCAATCCATAAGTGGCTCTCATAATAGATTCATAAGGTAATTTTATTTTCCTTTTAGGAAAGTGTTCCATGCCTTTCCTTAACGGAAATTGGAATCTAATATTTCCTTCCTTCATATCAATAATTGCACCAATCGTTCTAAGGAAAGGTCTACCAAGAATAATAGGACATGAAGGATTGCAATCTATATCAAGAACAATGAAATCTACGGTCACATAATTCCTATTTGCAACAATAAGAACATGATTAATTCTTCCCATAGGTTTCTTAATGGTGGAATCCGCAAGGTGCAAGTTTAGAGAACAATCATCAAATTCACGGAAACCTAACAAATCACATAAAGTTTTTGGAATCGTGGAAACACTAGCACCCAAATCACACAAAGCATAGCATTCATGATCTTTAATTTTAATTTTAATTGTAGGTTCCCATTCATCATAAAGTTTTCTAGGTATAGAAACTTCCAACTCAAGTTTTTCTTCATAAGATTGCATCAAAGCATCAACGATATGTTTAGTAAAAGCTTTATGTTGGCTATAAGCATGAGGAGAATTTAGCACGGATTGCAACAAGCAAATACAATCTATCAAAGAGCAATTATAGTAATTAAATTCCTTGAAATCCAAGATAGTGGGTTCATTGATATCTAAAGTTTTAACCTCTTCAATCCCATTTTTACCAAATTTTGCATCAAGATCTAAAAACTCCGAATTTTCGGGACGCCTTCTAACTAAAGTTGACTCATCGCCAGTCCCATCATTATCAAGATTCATATTGCAAAACAAAGATTTAATAGGGGACACATCAATAACTTTTAGATCTTCATCTTTATTCTCATAAAAAAATTCCGGTTTAGCGGTCATCTTATTAACTAAGGTGGCCTGCTTATCCGAGATTTCTGCTATTAATTTTTCAAGATGAGCAATCTGAGATTTCAAACCATAAAATTCCTTAGACATATCATCGAGCTCTTTATTCATGTACCCCATAAAGATTTTTTGTTCCTTAAGCTCATTTCTAAAGAAATTATTATGCTCAAATTGTAAAGGCATAAAACTTCTGACGTTGCTTTCAATCTCTTCTAACCTTTTAAGGTGAAGATCACCAAATCTAGGTAGAGCCATCATGACAAGCAAGCAATCCAACACAGAAGCAAACAAGAGGCAAGAGAAAAAGAGGCGAACGGAAAGAGAGGGCGAATAAAATGGCAAGGGTGAAGTGGGGGAGAGGAAAACGAGAGGCAAATGGCAAATAATGTAATGCGAGGGATAAGAGTTTGTGATGGGTACTTGGTATGTCTTGACTTGTGCGTAGACTCCCCGGCAACGGCGCCAGAAATCCTTCTTGCTACCTCTTGAGCACTGCGCTGGTTTTCCCTTGAAGAGGAAAGGGTGATGTAGTAAAGTAGCGTAAGTATTTCCCTTAGTTTTTGAGAACCAAGGTATCAATCCAGTAGGAGACCACGCTCGAGTCCCACGCACCTACACAAACAAATAAGAACCTCGCAACCAACGCGATAAAGGGGTTGTCAATCCCTGCACGGTCACTTACGAGAGTGAGATCTAATGGAGATGATAAGATAATATTTTTGGTATTTTTATGGTAAAGACTAAAAGTAAAGAAAGCAAAATAAACGGCGCCAGAAATAGCTTGTTGTTGGGAGATTAATATGATGGAAAATAGACCCGGGGGCCATAGGTTTCACTAGTGGCTTCTCTCAAGATAGCATAAGTATTACGGTGGGTAAACGAATTACTATCGAGCAATTGATAGAATTGAGCATAGTTATGAGAATATCTAGGTATGATCATGTATATAGGCATCATGTCTGTGACAAGTAGACCGACTCCTGCCTGCATCTACTACTATTACTCCACACATTGACCGCTATCCAGCACGCATCTAGAGTATTAAGTTCATAAGAACAGAGTAACGCTTTAAGCAAGATGATATGATGTAGAGGGATAAACTCATGCAATATGATATAAACCCCATCTTTTTATCCTCGATGGCAACAATACAATACGTGTCGTTTCCCCTACTTTCACTGGGATCGAGCACCGCAAGATTGAACCCAAAGCTAAGCACTTCTCCCATTGCAAGAAAGATTAATCTAGTAGGCCAAACCAAACTGATAATTCGAAGAGACTTGCAAAGATAACCAATCATACATAAAAGAATTTAAAGGAGATTCAAATATTGTTCATAGATAATCTTGATCATAAACCCACAATTCATCGGATCTCGACAAACACACCGCAAAAAGAAGAGTTACATCAAATAGATCTCCAAGAGAATCGAGGAGAACTTTGTATTGAGATCCAAAGAGATAGAAGAAGCCATCTAGCTAATAACTATGGACCCGAAGGTCTGAGATAAACTACTCACACATCATCGGAGAGGCTATGGTGTTGATGTAGAAGCCCTCCGTGATCAATGCCCCCTCCGGCGGAGCGCGGAAAAGGCCCCAAGATGGGATCTCACGGGTACAGAAGGTTGCGGCGGTGGAAATAGGGTTTTGGCTCTATTTCTGATGGTTTGGGGTATGTAGGTATATATAGGAGGAAGTGTAAGTGCATCTAGTGCCACCCCTAGTTGGTTTTGGAGTATTGACGACAAACCTGGTTGAGGGACTAATGTGTTTGTGAGAATTGCAGGATAATACAGGTAGTGGTCCCTCATTGATTCGGTTTACCTACCGGAGATGACCCCTAAAAATGTATGAAGACATTGAAGACAATGGTGGTATGTGAAGACAATCACATCGACGCTTATGACTCGAGAAGACATTCATGTGAAGACTATGGAGTGTGAAGACACAGTTGTTTCACAGTTTCCTTTTCTTCTTTGTTGAGTCGTAGGAATCACCGTACTGTTAAGTGGGGTCCAAGTGAGCAAAGTCAGAGTGACTGAAGTGATGCTCAACCAAATCCTTTGTCTTCGAGCAAAGACAATGAGAGCAAATCTTATCCAGAGCTGGATGAGTCAGCTTTACTTGTAGCCCAAGTCAAGCTGCCGCATGTGTTTGAAATCTGACTGTTGGTACACGTGTTAGTTCCTTAGTGACCCAGGATCATTTCGGACAAATCAGGTCGGGTTGCCTAGTGGCTATAAATAGCCCACCCCCTACACCATAAATTGGTGGCTGCTCAGAGTTAGTGCACGGCTTTTGTCGTTTTAGAGCAACCCACCTCCGAAGCTTTTGAGAGAGAGAAATCATTGCGAGGACAATGCCAAAACACCCAGAGCCAAAGAGTGTTAGGCATCACTGAAGTCTTTATGTCCGCGTGACATAAAGACTTGTTACAATTGAGGACTGTGAATCCTCCAGCCGGTTAGGCGTCACATTTTGAGCATCCAAGAGTCATTATGGATTGCCGATGAACGAAGTCTGTGAAGGTTCGGAAGTCTACCTTGAAGACTTACCAGAGTGATTGGGCGAGGACTGGGTGTCCTTAGCTCAAGGGGAATAATGTGAAGACGCGGTCTTCTGAGTTGAATCTCAGCCTCCCTAACCAGACGTACAGTTCTCACAGCAACTGGAACTGGTCCAACAAATCCTTGTCCTCACCAAGAGACTGGTTCTATCTTTTCCCTCTCTTTACTTACAGTTTGTCTTCGTGAAGTCATTGCCTGCTTGCACTATTTGTTTGACTTCTCTGTGTAACTACTTGTTCTGATTGGCTTCATACTATCTTCCATCCTGATCCATACTGCCTAGCTGCTAATAGTCTTCGTGCTTTCACTTCATTGAATACTTGACTATGGCTTGCCTAGTGTAGTCTACCTTCCGCTGCATGTTAATAGGTTCATTGCTATTGTTTGTCTTTGAAACTTCCATGTTTTGAAGACTTTCATAAAAATCGCCTATTCACCCCCCCTCTAGTCGATAACAAACACTTTCAATTGGTATCAGAGCACGGTACTCCCTTGTTCTGTGTGATTCGGTTTAACCACCTAGAGTTTTAGCTATGTCGACTGCAGGGATAATCAAAGTCTCCGCTGTGTGCCCTGTCTTCGATGGCACTGATTACCCCTACTGTAAGAATAAGATGCGCATGCACCTTGAAGCCATTGATGTCGATCTATGGTATGTCGTCAAGAACGACGTTCCCAATACTGGTGAAGGTGTCACCCCTGCTGATGTCAAGAAGTTCATTCAACTGGATTCTACTGCAAAGAACATCATCTGTGGTCATCTGACCAAAGGACAGTATGGCCGTGTGAGCGCTCTGGAAACTTCGAAGCTAGTCTGGGACTGGCTCTCCAAGGTCAACGAAGGTGTCTCAACCCAGAGAGATCAAAGGATCAGTGTTCTTCGCAACCTCTTCAACCGCTTCAAGAGAAAGAACAATGAGAATGTCCAGCTCACGTTTGATCGCCTCACTGACATCACCAATGAGCTTCATGCTCTTGGCGCCACTGAGATCACCAAGCATGAAATCGTCAAGACACTCCTAAGATTACTTGACAGCTCGTTTGACACCCTAGCCCTGATGATTCAAGAACGGCCTGACTTCAAGACACTCGATCCATCTGACATACTTGAGAGGCTCAACACACATGAGTTTCAGCTATCTGAGAAAAGAGACATCTATGGTCCCAACTATGGCCGAACTCGTGCTTTGAAGGCAAAGGTTGTTTCCTCATCTGAAGAAGAATCTGACTGCAGTTCTGGTGATCCTGAAAACATTGGAAAGGAGCTTGCTATGCTTGTGAAGAAGTTCCAGAAGTTCACCAAGAAGAAAGGCTTCAGAAAGTCTTCTCGATCCAGCTCAAGAAATGATGAAGCTTCTACTCATGACCACAAGAAGAGAACATGCCACAAGTGCAAGAAACCTGGTCACTACATCTTTGACTGTCCACAATGGGACAATGAAAACAAGAAGAAGGAAAAGAGCAAGGAATATGATTCTGATGACAAGAAGAAGAAGAAATCCTCAAAGTCTTCTTCCAAATCTTCATCGAAGTCTTCATCACACAAGAAGAGCTCATCTAGCAAGGCTCGTGCTTTTGTTGGCAATGGGATGGATTCAGAGGAGGAGTGTGCTTCTGAGGAGGTAGAGGTGGAGTCTGAGGAGGAGTCCGACTCTGGCGTTGCAAGTCTAGCTCTAGCTAAAGCCTATGTTGCCAAGTCCATCTTCAACACTGAAGACAATGGCTCCATCACCAACGTTGATGCTAATGACAAGGACGACTCCGCTCCCACCTACTGTTTCATGGCATGTGGTGCCAAGGTAAACTCACGTGATGCTTACTTTCAAACATCAAGCGAAGATGACTCCGATTGTGAATCCAAACCCAGCTACAAAACACTTGCTAAAATTGCAACTGAACAATAGAAAGCTATGGAACATATTCAAAAACTGTTAGACAAAAGCGATGACCTGTTGGACGCGGAAATGACCCGATCTCAGTCCTTAATTGAAGACATAAAAGATCTTCATGTTAAGTACGAGGAACTTGAAAGTCGTCATGAAACGCTCTCAACAACTCATGAAAAGCTTTCCTACGATTATCTTCAAAGGAAGCAAGAACTTGAGAAATTGAGAGCGGCTCATGAAGATCTCCAAAAAGAGAATGAGTCACTTCGCGCTCAATAGATCAGTCCCGCTTAGGAAGGATTTGAACCACCATGTCTAAAATGCCTTGAGCGTGATAATGCTACTTCTGTTGTTGAATGTTCTACTACTGCTACTGGTGCAATATCTTCAACTATTGATGTGGTAACTAACCTCTCTGCTGAGGATGCCACTACTATTTCTAATGAAAATGCTAGGTTGAAGACATTGCTTGAGACAGGGATGTACAAAAGTCTCAAAGGGCATCAGCCACTGTGCGATGTCCTCAAAAAGCATATTCTGAACCGAAACCCTAGAAAAGAGGGTGTTGGGTTCGAGAGGAAAATGAATGTTGATGGTTCTTACTGGAAGCCTGAGCAGTACCCCAAAACCACATGGGTTGCTACAAAGGGACCTTCAGTGGATCCATCCACCTTATCTGGCTTCACTTGTGCTAATCCGATTATCATTGATGAATCCTTTGATGCAAACTATAAATTTTTTAAGAATCAGAATGGTGAAGTGTTTGCCAGGTATATTGGTACTAACTGCAGGAATGGACCACCTATGAAGAATATTTGGGTGGCCAAAAAGTGTCTTGAGAATCTTCCTGTGAATGTCATCATGACACCACGAGGGAAGAAGACAAACCCCAGACCAAAGGCTTCATATGGCCCAAAGGCTTCATACAGACAGAAGACTCACCTGAGTCACCCTAACGCCAATGTTTTGCAGGGAAATCATACTCAAACTTATGAATATGAGCGCGTATAATCAAACCGCTATGTTCATAAGACTAAGAACTATTCTGCTTATTCATATGAGTACTATTCACCTCCTGCAAGGCTATTTGCTAGGGCTTCAAAGCTGAAGTTCTCAGATGCTGCACTTAGACTCATTGCTTCTAAACCACCCTGAAAATGTGGGTGGTTAAGAAAAATTAACTTACTTTTGCAGGGAAAGGTCTCCAGCCGGAAATCAAAGGCGTCCGATGCTTTTGCTAGGGACCTAAAACATCTTGTAGGGGGCAAGATAAAATGCCCAAATGGTCTTACTATGTATTTTGTTCCTGAATCGCTTGCCAATCATCCTATCAGTCCTAACCTTGATCTGAGCTTTGATAATCCTCTTGTGCGTCAAATGTTATGCTTCACAATTCTATTGGTGAAGCCTATCCCCCTAACTGTACTATAGGGTATGACACCTCATGCTTCAGAATGGATTATGGACAGCGGATGCACTAATCATATGACTGGTGATCAAAGTCTTCTAATGGACTCAACCTTACGTCCATCTGACAAGAGTCACATCACATTTGCTGACACTGGTAAAAGCAAGGTATTGGGTCTAGGTAGAGTTGCAATCTCAAAGGATTAGCACATGGATAAAGTGATGCTTGTTGAATCCCTTGGTTTCAACTTAATGTCTGTCTCAATGCTTTGTGACTTGAACATGATTGTGATATTTGGAAAATATCGTTGCCTTGTACTAATGGAATCTGGCAAGTCTCTAGTCTTTGAAGGGTATCGAAAAGATGATTTGTACATGGTAGATTTCTCAGCAGGACCACAGCTGGCCGTATGTCTACTAGCAAAGGCTTCAGAGTGTTGGCTCTGGCATCGGAGGCTAGGACATGCGGGCATGAGGAATCTATGCACTCTCGCTAAGAAGAAACACGTCATAGGCATCGAGGGCGTCAAGTTCAAGAAGGATCACTTGTGCGGTGCATGTGAAGCTGGAAAGATGACGAGGGCCAAGCATCCCTCGAAGACAATCATGACGACATCTCAACTCTTCGAGCTGCTACATGATAACCCACAAGTATAGGGGATCAATTGTAGCCTCTTTCGATAAGTAAGAGTGTCGAACCCAACGAGGAGCTAAAGGTAGAACAAATATTCCCTCAAGTTCTATCGACCACCGATACAACTCTATGCACGCTTGACGTTCGCTTTACCGGAAACAAGTATGAAACTAGAAGTACTTTGTAAGGTGTTTTTGGATAGGTTAGCAAGAAAATAAAGAGAGCGTAAATAAAAGCTAGGGGCTGTTTAGATAAAGACTCAACTAAATTAGTTTTAGTAAAGAGCTTTTTGTTACGAGAAAGTTATTTGTCCCTAGGCAATCGATAACTAGACCGGTAATCATTATTGCAATTTTATTTGAGGGAGAGGCATAAGCTAACATACTTTCTCTACTTGGATCATATGCACTTATGATTGGAACTCTAGCAAGCATCCGCAACTACTAAAGATCATTAAGGTAAAACCCAACCATAGCATTAAAGCATCAACTCCTCTTTATCCCGTACGCAACAACCAACTTACTCGGGTTTGTGTTTCAGTCACTCACGCAACCCACTATAAGCGAATCATGAACATATTGCAACACCCTACAGTGGGGATCCCTCACGCTTGCGCGACATGGAGAGCACCATAGGACAGCACCAATAATAAAACATGCAACTCAAACCAATCTTGATCATCAAATAACCCATAGGACAAAACGGATCTACTCAAACATCATAGGATAGCCATACATCATTGGGAAATAATATATAGCGTTGAGCACCATGTTTAAGTAGAGATTACAGCGGGTAAGAGAGAGATTACACCGCTGCATAGAGGGGGAAGAGTTGGTGATGATGGTGGTGAAGTTGTTGGTGAAGATTGCGGTGATGATGATGGCCCCGGCGGTGTTCCGGCGCCACCGGAAGAGAGGGGGAGAGAGGCCCCCTTCTTCTTCTTCTTCCTTGACCTCCTCCCTAGATGGGAGAAGGGTTTCCCCTCTGGTCCTTGGTCTCCATGGCGTGGGAGGGGCGAGAGCCCCTCCGAGATTGGATCTGTCTCTCTCTGTTTCTGCGTTCTCGTCTGCTGCCCTTTAACTGTTTTGTATATATATGGAGATCCGCAACTCTGATTGGACTGAAACCTTCGCCGTGATTTTTACCAAAAATTAGCTTTCTTGCGGCCGAAGAAGGGCATCAACCGCCTTACGGGTGGCCCACGAGGGTCAGGGGCGCGCCCCCCTGCCTCGTGGCCACCTCGGGCACCGTCTCGCGTTGATTCTTCTTCCGGAATTCTCTAAATATTCCAAAAATATTCTCCGTCCGTTTTTATCCCGTTTGGATTCCGTTTGATATGGATATTCTGCGAAACATAAAACATGCAATAAACAGGAACTGGCACTGGGCACTGGATCAATATGTTAGTCCCAAAAATAGTATAAAAAGTTGCCAAAAAGTATATGAAAGTTGCATAATATTGGCATGGAACAATCAAAAATTATAGATACGACGGAGACGTATCACTACACATGGACTTATTTGGCCGTACTCACTACTCTACTCGCACTACTACTGCTTGTCTCTATGGCTTCGTCATTGTTGATGATTATTCAAGATATATGTGGGTGCATATAATCCTCTACAAGACTGAAGTGTAGGATGTCTTCAGACGCTTCGCCAACCGAGCCATGAATAAGTGTGGCGTCAAGATCAAGCATATCAGAAGTGACAACAGCACAGAGTTCAAGACCACCGGCCTCGACCTTTACCTGGATACATTGGGCATCACTCATGAGTTCTCCTCTCCATACACACCTCAGCAGAATGGCATCGTGGAGCGCAAGAACCGAACCCTCATTGAGATGGCTCGGACGATGCTTGATGAATACAAGACTCCAAGAAAGTTCTGGCCCAAAGCCATTGATACTGCATACCATGTCATCAACCATGTTTATCTTCACAAGCTTCTGAAGAAGACATCCTATGAACTCCTGATTGGTAAGAAGCCAAATGTCAGTTACTTCAGTATTTGGTGCTAGGTGCTGGATCAAGGATCCACATCACACTTCAAAATTTGCACCGAAAGCACATGAAGGTTTTATGCTTGGTTATGTAAAGGATTCGCACTCCTATAGAGTCTTCAACCTCTTTCACTATAAAGTGGTTGAAACTGTAGATGTGCGGTTCGATGAGACTAACAGCTCGCAAAGAGAGCACCTGCCAAATGTGCTAGATGAAGTTCCACCTAGTGAATCCATCAAGCTCATGGGAACTGGAGAAATCATACCTTCTGAGGTACAGGCTGAAGAGGAACTCATCATTTCTGCACCTAATCAACCTGAAGCCAATGCTCAGCCTGAAGACAATCCTCCAAATGATGACAATGATCAGCAAGAGCAAAATCTTCGTCCAGTTCATCCTCGTGTTGCAAATGAAGTACAGATTGAGAAGATAATAGATAGCATCAATGCACCAGGTTCAAGAGCAACACAGCTAGCAAATTTCTGTGGGCACTTTTCATTTGTCTCAATATCAGAACCCAGGAAAGTTGCTGAAGCCTTCATGGAACCTGAATGGATTCAAGCTATGCAAGAAGAGCTTCAACAGTTCAAGCTGAACAATGTGTGGGAATTGGTCAAGTGTCCTGATCCTCGTAAGCACAATATCATTGGCACCAAATGGATATATCGTAACAAGCAATATGAGCATGGTCAAGTTGTCAGAAACAAGGCTCGTCTCGTTGCTCAAGGATACACTCAAGTTTAAGGGATTGACTTCGATGAAACGTTTGCTCCTGTGGCTAGGCTTGAAGTCATTCGCATACTACTAGCCTACGCAAATCATCACAACATCCTTCTGTATCAAATGGATGTGAAGAGTGCTTTTCTCAATGGCAAGATTGAAGAAGAAGTGTATGTTGCACAACCACCTGGCTTTGAAGATCCAAAACATCCGGATATGGTATACAAGCTTAACAAGGCATTGTATGGCCTCAAACAAGCCCCTCGCGCTTGGTATGACACACTCAAAGACTTCCTGAAGAGCAAAGGCTTCAAACCTGGTTCCCTGGATCCCACACTCTTCACGAAGACATATGATGGTGAACTGTTTGTGTGCCAAATATATGTGGATGACATTATCTTCGGCTGCACTAACCAGAAATATAGTGATGAGTTTGGACACATGATGCAAGAGCAATATCAGATGTCCATGATGGGTGAGCTGAAGTTCTTCCTTGGTCTTCAAATTCGTCAGCAGAGCAACGACATCTTCATATCTCAAGAGAAATACCTCAAAGACTTCCTGAATAAGTTTGGAATGCAAGAATGCAAAGGTTACACAACGCTAATGCCAACCAAAAGTCATCTGGGTCCTGATGCCAATGGTAAAGAGTTCAATCAAAAGGTATACTACTCCATGATTGGTTCTTTACTTTATTTATGTGCATCTAGGCCAGATATAATGCTTAGTGTTTGCATGTGTGCCCGATTCCAAGCGGCAACAAAGGAATTGCATCACTTAGCTGTGAAGCGAATTCTTCGATATTTGGCTTACACCCCAAATTAGGATTATGGTATCCAAAGGGCTCAGAGTTTGATCTAGTTGGATTCTCGGATGCTGAATTTACTGGTCACAAGGTGGATCGCAAGTCTACATCAGGCACATGTCACTTTCTGGGACGATCACTTGTCTGTTGGTCTTCAAAGAAGCAGAACTGTGTATCTCTCTCCACTGCTGAATCTAAATACATTGCTGCTGGATCTTGCTGCGCTCAGCTCCTATGGATGAAGCAAACTCTCAAGGACTATGGCATCCATCTAAAGCAAGTACCACTCTACTGTGATAATGAAAGCGCCATCAAGATTGCCAACAACCCAGTTCAGCACTCGAAGACAAAGCACATTGAAATTCGTCATCACTTTCTCAGAGATCATGTCATGAAGGAAGATATTGATATTATTCACGTCAACACTGAAGAGCAATTGGCAGATATCTTCACAAAGCCCTTGGATGAGAAAAGGTTTTGCAAGTTGCGGTGTGAGCTAAATATCTTGGAATCCTCGAATGCCCTGTGATTAGGCACACGTTCTAACACTTATGCATGTTGATGACTTAGATGTGCAACACACGAAGTAATGTATATCTTCAATCAATGAAGACTTACACTCTGAGTGTGAATACATTAATGCGGAATTTGACTTCAGAGCACCACGATAATTGTGCGCCGTGTCTGGGTCTAATACTTCCTATATGGTGGGTAACGCCACCACCAAATTCTTGTTTGGAGTGTTTTCTCTTGGCGTTACATTTGCTAAGTCTTCGCATTTGATTTATCTTCAACATTGATTTGTCTTCATGATGATCTTCACTTTGTTGATTTAGTCTTACTCAGATATATACATATATTTGTGTTTTGTCCTCTACAGCATTCACTTATGGCTATGTCTTCTCGTTTGAATCTTTTGGACTAAGTGAATGTGATCGGACCCTTACCTCTTCTATGCCTCTACCTCAAATTCTATCTATCCAAATCATATGCATTCTATTGAAACCGGCAAATGTCTTCTCTGCGTCCTTGTCAACAGAAGATACAGAGACAAACATTGAATCTGTTTTAAATGCTCAATCCTTATTGCCTGAAACCCGGAGAAGCCGGAACGACCACCCGACAGTCCAGGCATGCGTGGGAACATGGAACAACTTCCAATGTGTTGCATGTTCGCCACGTGTCCCTCAGATGTGAACCGCCAGGGGCACCTGCGTAATTGCGCTGAGATGTCCCTCTCCTTATAAATACACATCACATCGCGGTCAAAATACTTCTTCCACCTCTCCACCTCAACAAACCCTAGCGCCACCGCTAGCTCTCGACGACGCCGGCGACGAAGCGCTTAGCTGCCGCGACTTCACCGACGCCGTCCTCACGCCGGCCGTGGACCTCGTCTTGTCCGCCGCTGCCGTAGGTGTCTTCCGTCGCCAAGTTAGGGCACAGAATATCGAACTGCTCGGCCTCCTCTCTACTCCATCTAGCAGTTCTTCGTGTGGTAATTAAAACTCACTTTTTACTGCCTTTTTGATCTGATAGATTCATCCCTCTTCACCAAAAGTGGTTTCTGTGCAAACAAATTTGGATCTATCCTGTTCTGCATCTCATAATATGCCTAGTATATTCACTTATGCTTCACACGTAGTTAGATTCCTCACTTGTACCTATTCTTGGATTCGTACAAATCTGGAACCAACTCTCAACATATAAGTGAATGTCTTCGCGCTATGAGGTCAATGTCTTCAAAACTGATTTATCTTCAAAATCTTCTGAGAATGCATATGACCTCTTCCCCTTCCCTCGCATCTCTAATGTTGTCACAGGTACATGTCCGTGGGAGAATCCCTTGGTTCTCATAGTCTGCATTCATTTGCAGAGTTCTTACAGCATCACATCAATTCTCCCAAAGCTAGTTCTTGTCTGACCAGCAGACGGAAGACTTTGACAGCTTTGAAGCCATTCAGTCTGAACTTCATGGCCATAGAAAAGTCAGCAAGGAAGGGAGGCAGGCAGCGCCGTGGGGGCACATCAAGGGATTTGCCACCAGATCTCTATGAGCTGTACAAGACTGATCCAGAAGAGGATTACAATCAGCACAAAACTCGAATCCAGTGGATTCGAAGATATTGGGCCGAGCAATGGTTCAAATACAGGTTCGTGATCCAGGAGTATGCTGAGAAGAATGCCATCAAGTGTCCTTGGGGTGATATTCTCTTTCGAAATCTCCAACCCAAGAACAGAGTTGAAGCTATTGCTCAGGGTTTCTACCCCTGTATGGTCCGTGGACCACAGCCTGCCAATGCCGACCCATCATCATTGCTATGGTGTCGTGACGATAATCTTTTCAGGCGCAACTTTCAGACTGCAAAGGCATTGGCCAAAGAGAACACGAAATCGCTGGGATTAGACTTCAACACCGGTCCTTCTGCTCCTCGGGCTGATGGCACACGCGATGCTGAACCCAATATCATCGGGCCCTTCTACAACCTTGAAGGTCTTATCACGCATATTGCCGTTCAGGGGGAAGTCATGGATCACTCTGCAGACGACGCTGATTCTGATGAAGTGCCTGCTCCACCAAAACCACAGAAGCAGAAGAAACCCAAGGCTTCAAAACCCTCCACTGCACCAAAAGATTCGCGTGCGAAGCCTCTGGCCACTGCTCCTCCTGCCAAGTGTGCATTCTGAAGATCTCTCTCACATCTCCAAGTCTGAGAAGAAGAAGAAGCCCATACAGATTACTGGTCAAGCACTGACCCCAGCTGCCGTTCTGAGGAATGAGAACGAAGCCATTGATTTGTCAAGTAATGATGATCTTGGCGACGATGCTCTTGAGCTGCTGATAAAGAGCAAGCAAGAGGCGGAAATCTTCAACGATCTTCCCCTTTTTGATGTGGACATCCTGAACAAGTTCATTGATGAGTGGTTTGACAGCCCAAACCTCAGTTTTGATGATCTTTAGCTCCCTATTGGCCTCAGCGTCTCCTTCCACGGAGCTATTGCTCCTGAGCCGGCTCTAGCTCAGATAATTGTTGAACCGAAGAACAAAATTGACTATGAAAAAGCCCAGTTCAAGAAGCATATGGCCAAGCTCAGTGTGACTGATGTCCAAAACTTCAAGCAAATGATGCATGAGCTCAAGGAAGCGTTTCACAAGAAGCGTGACGAAGCTAAAGGTTCACGAGAGCGCATGAAACTCCTCGCTGCCAAATGTGTTCAAGCTTACAATGAAGCCGATAAGCGCAAGGCACTTGGGCGTCCTGTGATCAACCCCAAGATGGCTGCCAAGAAGAAGAAGCCTGCTGTGGCCCCAGTTGAAGCATCCAGGCGGGAAGAACCTCGCATTGTCTTCCCCGCCAGTATGACAGGCGTGAAGCCCAAGGTCCCCACAGTAGCTTCAGAACTCAAGAAAACAAAGATAGCTGAAGCCGAAGCCAGAAAGCGCAAGTCCAAGAACACCACTGACGATGCCCCACCAACCAAGAAAAGAAAGACAAAGAAGAATGATCGGGCTGCTCCCACAAAGCCCCTTGTAGTCGAGCCAATCTCTGTTGCTCGTCCTACGTCCACACACCAAGAGCGTCGTTTGATAGTTCACGAGCCTGCTACCACAGAGGCTCCTGAAGCTCAAGAAGATCCAGCTGTTGACCACACCGCAGCTGAAGACATTGGTCCCCAAGACAATGTAGATGATGATGAAGTCCTTCCTCAGATCGAGCACAAAATGGTATCATCGCCTGTTCTAATGAACAGCGAACTCATCAGCATTGGTCGTCCCTTGACGCCAATTGCTCAGGATGATTCATGGGCTAATCACCCTCAAGACTCCCCCCATGAAGAAGAATCACCAAGTACTCCCCCAACTCAAGTCACCACTCCGGTGCTTGATGATGACGACTTTAAGGCCCAGCCAACTCCCTCTCCACAAGTGTCGCCCGTATTTCACAGGCTTCAAAAAGGACCAAGGCCTCAAGTCACTCTTTCGAGTGTTCCAGAAGGAGAAGAGCACCACCACTCGGTATCACGCCAAGTGTTTCCTGAAGCCACTCTAACTATGAACATCTCAGAGTCTGAAGCCAAAGCTGCTGAAGACAATCTGGCTGCATCAGCCGAGGAACAAGAAGAACCCCGTCAAGAAAAAGAACGTGTTGCTACACCCCCATCCAACCAAGAAGTTGTTCTCGAGGAGAACGTGTTTGACCCTCCAGCTACTCAAGTGGAGGTTGAGAATATTGAGGCTGCCACCAACACCAATACTGAAGCCAATGACGCTGTCATGGCTGAAGCAAATGTGGCGCCTGAAGTCAATGTGGCGCCTGAAGTTAATGAGCCTGAACCTTACAATGCACCTGAAGTCATTATTGCACATGAAGCCATTATACCACTTGCCGCTCACATCAATGCCGATGCTCCTGTACCGCCTCCAAGGCCACACACTATCGAGCTAGCATCTAATCGCGGCCAACCTGTCATGGTTCGCTGGCCCATTCTGGTTCCTCCCCCTGCTCCCGGACCTCAATTTGACTATCATGTGGAGCACCGGCCTCAGGTCCAGAAGCCAAAACCGAGGCTGCCAAGGTTTCCAGGTACTGCAACTTCACCAGGATCTTTCAATGTGAATGGCTTCATTGCACACAACACCTTCTTTGACAGCGGCAAGAACCCATACTCGAAGCCAAGAATTTCATCTGATCGGTTCTGGAGCTATCAGCAACGCAGTTACTCTCTTGTGTTCTTTATGATCAAGGGTGCATCTTTCCCCATATGCGTATAGACTGCGAAGCTATTGCTGGCCTGCCCTGCCTAGAAGAAGCCCTTGATTGTTTCCGAGATGCTGGTCTGCTACAATTTGTGACTGATAAAGAGCATTGGAACGAAGAGCTTCTGCTGCAATTCTATGCCACCCTCCACATTCACGGCTACAACAGGGATCCGAAGACATGGATCCTTGAGTGGATGACAGGCAATGTACACCACGAAGCCAAAGCTCTGGATATTATTGAGCTCACTGGCCTGCCCACTCCATGTGAACTCTTCGAGCCTGGTTGTCAGCTTCACCGCAATGCTTTGGAGAGCATCTTCCAAAAGCCTGAGCCAAACATGAGCCAAATGTTGAGCATGATGAAGCCCCTGCCACGCGACGTTGAATATCCATGGGAATTCTTTGTTGAAGACCTAGAGTATCTGCCCCACACTATTTATCATATTACCAGGCGAACTCTATGGCCAGTCAAGGGACATTCTCCTGCAGCGAAGCTTGAAGGAGCAATGAAGACATTGGTTTTCTATATCTTCAATGGCATCAGCTTCACTGCTCAAGACTTCTTCATCAGGCAATTGGCTGCATCTGGCTCTGATCTCTTTGGTCTGAAGTTTGATACGTCTCCAACGTATCTATAATTTTTTATTGTTCCATGCTATATTATATTCTGTTTTGGACATTATTGGGCTTTATTATACACTTTTATATTATTTTTGGGACTAACCTATTAACCGGAGGCCCAACCCAGAATTGCTGTTTTTTGCCTATTTCAGAGTTCCGTAGAAAAAGAATATCAAGCGGAGTCCAAATGGAATGAAACCTTCGGGAACGTGATTTTCGGAACGAACATGATCCAGAGGACTTGGACCCTACGTCAAGACATCAACCAGGAGGGCACGAGGTAGGGGGCCACCCTACCCCCCTGGGCGCGCCGTCCACCCTCGTGGGCCCCCTATTGCTCCACCGACGTACTCCTTCCTCCTATATATACCTACGTACCCCCAAACTACCAGATACAGAGCCAAAAACCTAATTCCACCACCGCAACCCTCTGTACCCATGAGATCCCATCTTGGGGACTGTTCCGGAGCTCCGCTGGAGGGGGCATCAATCACGGAGGGCTTCTACATCAACACCATAGCCTCTCTGATGATGTGTGAGTAGTTTACCTCAGACCTTCGGGTCCATAGTTATTAGCTAGATGGCTTCTTCTCTCTTTTTGGATCTCAATACAATGTTCTCCCCCTCTCTCGTGGAGATCTATTCGATGTAATCTTCTTTTGCGGTGTGTTTGTTGAGACCGATGAATTGTGGGTTTATGATCAAGTTTATCTATGAACAATATTTGAATCTTCTGAATTCTTTTATGTACGATTGGTTATCTTTGCAAGTCTCTTTGAATTATCAGTTTGGTTTGGCCTACTAGATTGATCTTTCTTGCAATGGGAGAAGTGCTTAGCCTTGGGTTCAATCTTGCGGTGTCCTTTCCCAGTGACAGTAGGGGCAGCAAGGCACGTATTGTATTGTTGCCATCAAGGATAACAAGATGGGTTTTATATCATATTGCATGAGTTTATCCCTCTACATCATGTCATCTTGCTTAAAGCATTACTCCGTTCTTATGAACTTAATACTCTAGATGCATGCTGGATAGCGGTCGATGTGTGGAGTAATAGTAGTAGATGCAGGCAGGAGTCGGTCTACTTGTCTTGGACGTGATGCCTATATACATGATCATACCTAGATATTCTCATAACTATGCTCAATCCTGTCAATTGCTCAACAGTAATTTGTTCACCCACCATAAATACTGATGCTCTTGAGAGAAGCCCCCGGGTCTATTTTCCATCATATTAATCTCCCACCAACAAGCTATTTCCGTTGCTTTTTATTTTGTCTACTTTACTTTGCATCTTTATCATAAAAATACCAAAAATATTATCTTATCATATCTATCAGATCTCACTCTCGTAAGTGACCGCGTAGGGATTGACAACCCCTTATCGTGTTGGTTGCGAGGATTTATTTGTTTGTGTAGGTGCGAGGGACTCGTGCGTGGCCTCCTACTGGATTGATACCTTGGTTCTAAAAAACTGAGGGAAATACTTACGCTACTTTGCTGCATCACCCTTTCCTCTTCAAGGGAAAACCAACACAATGCTCAAGAGGTAGCAAGAAGGATTTCTGGCGCCGTTGCCAGGGAGGCTTACGCAAGGTCAAGTCAAGATTTGGACTCCCGACAACTAGCCATTTCTGGCACCGTTGCCGGGGAGTCTACGCAAAAGTCAACATACCAAGTACCCATCACAAACCCTTATCTCCCGTATTACATTATTTGCCATTTGCCTCTCGTTTTCCTCTCCACCACTTCACCCTTGCCGTTTTATTTTCCCTCTCTTTTCCGTTCGCCTCTTTTTGTTCGCTTCTTGTTTGCTCTTGTGTTGGATTGCTTGCTTGCCACGATGGCTCAAGATAATACCAAATTATGTGACTTTGCCAATACCAACAATAATGATTTCCTTAGCACTCCGATTGCTCCTCTTACCGATACTGAATCTTCTGAAATCAATGCTACTTTGTTGAATCTTGTCATGAAAGATCAATTCGCTGGCCTTCCTAGTGAAGATGCCGCTACCCATCTAAATAGCTTCGTTGATTTGTGTGATATGCAAAAGAAGAAAGATGTGGACAATGATATTGTTAAATTGAAGCTATTTCCTTTTTCGCTTAGAGACCGTGCTAAAGCTTGGTTTTCATATTTGCCTAAAAATAGTATTGATTCATGGAGTAAGTGCAACGATGCTTTTATCTCTAAGTATTTCCCTCCCGCTAAGATCATCTCTCTTAGAAACGATATTATGAATTTTAAGCAACTTGATCATGAACATGTTGCACAAGCTTGGGAGAGGATGAAATTAATGATACGTAATTGCCCTACGCATGGTTTGAATTTGTGGATGATTATACAAAAAAATTATGCCGGATTGAATTTTGCTTCTAGAAATCTTTTAGATTCGGCCGCGGGAGGCACTTTTATGGAAATCACCTTAGGAGAAGCTACTAAAATCCTAGATAATATTATGGTTAATTATTCTCAGTGGCACACTGAAAGATCTACTAATAAAAAAGTGCATACGATAGAAGAAATTAATGTTTTAAGTGGAAAGATGGATGAACTTATGAAATTATTTGCTACTAAGAGTGTTTCTTCTGATCCTAATGATATTCCTTTGTCTACTTTGATTGAGAATAATAATGAATCTATGGATGTGAATTTTGTTGGTAGGAATAATTTTGATAACAACGCGTATAGAGGAAACTTTAATCCTAGGCCTTATCCTAGTAATTCCTCTAATAATTATGGTAATTCCTACAACAATTCTTATGGAAACTTTAATAAGATACCTTCTGAATTTGAGACTAGTGTTAAGGAATTTATGAATTCGCAAAAGAATTTCAATGCTTTGCTTGAAGAAAAATTGCGTAAAGTTGATGAATTGGCTAGGAACGTTGATAGAATTTCTCTTGATGTTGATTCTTTAAAACTTATATCTATTCCTCCTAAGCATGATATCAATGAGTCTCTCAAAGCCATGAGAATTTCCATTGATGAGTGCAAAGAAAGAACCGCTAGGATGCGTGCTAAGAAAGATTGCTTTGTGAAAGCGTGTTCTTCAAATTTCTATGAAAATAAAGATGAAGATCTAAAAGTTATTGATGTGTCCCGTGTTAAATCTTTGTTTTGAAATATGAATCTTGATAATCATGGGACTGAATATGATCCACCTTTACCTAGAAGGCGTTCCAAAAATTTGGAGTTTTTAGATCTTGATGCTGAAATTGATAAAAGTGGGATTGAAGAAGTCAAAACTTTGGATCTCAATACACCCACTATTTTGGATTTCAAGGAATTTAATTATGATAATTGCTCTTTGATAGATTGTATTTCCTTGTTGCAATCCATGCTAAATTCTCCTCATGCTTATAGTCAAAATAAAGCCTTTACCAAACATATCGTTGATGCTTTGATGCAGTCTTATGAAGAAAAACTTGAGTTGGAAGTTTCTATCCCTAGAAAACTTTATGATGAATGGGAACCTACTATTAAAATTAAGATTGAAGATCATGAATGCTATGCTTTGTGTGATTTGGGTGCTAGTGTTTCCATGATTCCAAAGACTTTGTGCGATTTGCTAGGTTTCCGTGATGATTGCTCTCTAGACTTGCACCTTGCGGATTCCACTATTAAGAAACCTATGGGAAGAATTAATGATGTTCTTATTGTTGCAAATAGGAACTATGTGCCCGTAGATTTTCTTGTTCTTGATATAGATTGCAATCCTTCATGTCCTGTTATTCTTGGTAGACCTTTCCTTAGAACGATTGGTGCAATTATTGATATGAAGGAAGGGAATATTAGATTCCAATTTCCGTTAAGGAAAGGCACGGAACACTTCCCTAGAAAGAAAATAAAATTACCATATGAATCTATTATGAGAGCCACTTATGGATTGCCTACCAAAGATGGCAATACCTAGATCTATCCTTGTTTTTTATGCCTAGCTTGGGGCGTTAAACGATAGCGCTTGTTGGGAGGCAACCCAATTTTATTTTTAGTTTTTTGCTTTTTGTTTCTGTTTAGGAATAAATCTTTGATATAGCCTCTGGTTAGATGTGTTTTATGTTTTAATTAGTGTTTGTGCCAAGTTAAACCTATAGGATCTTCTTGGAGGATAGTTATTTGATCTTGCAGAAAATTCCAGAAACTTTCTGTTCACGAAGATAATTGTTAAAAATCACCAGAACTTGATAAAATATTGATTCCAATTGCTGCTGATCAATAAACAAATTGTCTAGGTCGTCCTATTTTGGCTGAATTTTTGGAGTTCCACAAGTTTGCGTTAGTTACAGATTACTACAGACTGTTCTGTTTTTGACAGATTCTGTTTTTCGTGTGTTGTTTGCTTATTTTGATGAATCTATGGCTAGTAAAATAGTTTATAAACCATAGAGAAGTTGGAATACAGTAGGTTTAACACCAATATAAATAAATAATGATTTCATTACAGTACCTTCAAGTGGTCTTTTGTTTTCTTTCGCTAACGGAGCTCACGAGATTTTCTGTTGAGTTTTGTGTTGTGAAGTTTTCAAGTTTTGGGTGAAAGATTTGATGGATTATGGCACAAGGAGTGGCAAGAGCCTAAGCTTGGGGATGCCCATGGCACCCCAAGATAATCTAAGGACACCTAAAATCCAAAGCTTGGGGATGCCCCGGAAGGCATCCCCTCTTTCGTCTACTTCCATCGGTAACTTTACTTGGAGCTATATTTTTATTCACCACATGATATGTGTTTTGCTTGGAGCGTCTTGTATTATTTGAGTCTTTGCTTTTTAGTTTACCAAATCATCCTTGCTGTACACACCTTTTGAGAGAGACACACATGATTCGGAAATTATTAGAATACTCTATGTATGCTTCACTTATATCTTTTGAGTTATATAGTTTTTACTCTAGTGCTTCACTTATATCTTTTAGAGCACGGTGGTGGATTTGTTTTATAGAAACTATTGTTCTCTCATGCTTCACTTAGATTATTTTGAGAGTCCTACAAAACAGCATGGTAGTTTGCTTTAACAATAATAGGCATACAAGATTATTAAAAGAAAAATTCTTATGAGTGTGTTGAATACTATGAGAAGTTTGATGCTTGATAATTGTTTTGAGATATGAAGATGGTGATATTAGAGTCATGCTAGTTGAGTAGTTTTGAATTTGAGAAATACTTGTGTTAAAGTTTGTGATTCCCGTAGCATGCACGTATGGTGAACCGTTATGTGATGAAGTCGGAGCATGATTTATTTATTGATTGTCTTCCTTATGAGTGGCGGTCGGGGACGAGCGATGGTCTTTTCCTACCAATCTATCCCCCTAGGAGCATGCGCGTAATACTTTGCTTTGATAACTTGTAGATTTTTGCAATAAGTATATGAGTTCTTTATGACTAATGTTGAGTCCATGGATTATACGCACTTTTCTTTCTTCCACCATTGCTAGCCTCTCTAATACGCGCACTTTTCGCCGGTATCATACACCCACCATATACCTTCCTCAAAACAGCCACCATACCTACCTATTATGTCATTTCCATAGCACGTCCCCCTCCTCCCCCCGCTCGATCTGGGCGCCCCCGCGCCCGTCCCCGCCCGCGCCGCCGCCTGGACCTCGCCGGCCCCCGCCCTCATCCTCGCGCTCCCGTCCCCTCTCCCTCAGCGGCGCCCCTCGCCGAGCCTGCCGCGTCGCCCCCGACGGCCCGTCGCCGTCCCTCGCCGCCTGGAGCTCCACTGAGCCTCGCCTCGCCCCGATACCCGCGGCGGCCTGAGGTCGACGTCGCCGCGCGGAACCCCTCCCGCCGCCGGATCTCGTCGCCCCGCCGCACGTCGTCGCCGTCCTCCTCCCAACGGATCGTCCCCGAGCCCACTGCCATGCCCCTCCCGCTCCCCTGTGAGCCGCCACCTCCCTCCTCCCTCTCCTCCTCTGTGCGTGCGTGCCGCCCTCACCGCGCACTCGGCGCCCCGCTCCGTCGTTGCGACGCACGGCCACACGCGAGCCCGCACCCGCGCCTGGAGCTCACTCGGCCGTGGCCTCCCCCCCGTCACTGCCCCCGTTGTCCCGCTGCGCCTGTCGCCGCCTGCACGTGCGGCCACAGCACCTCGCCCGTCCATACCGCCCGCCTGCGCACGCGCGCCCACGGCTCCGGTCCCCTCCGCCCCATCGCCCTGTTCCAGCCGGCGCTCGTGCGGCCCCTGGCCGCTGGCGCCCGCGCCCGGCTCTGCTGTGTCACCTCGGCGGGTTACGCCCGCACCCTGGGGCTCCGCCCCGTTTCGCCAGCGCCCCTGCGCCCCCTGATGCCCCGTTCGGGTGCACGGGCGCCCACGCCCACACCCCGCGCCCGTTAACCCTGATGGCCCCATGGGCCTATGACAAGTGGGCCTAGCCCCTGAACAAATAAAAAATAAAAATAAAAATAAAAATAATATAAAAAAATAAAAATAATAATAAAATAATAATAATAATAATATATTAAAAATAATTAATTAATTAAAGAATTAATTAACCTAATTAATTTTTGATTAATTAAACTAATCTAATAACTAAACTAATTAAATTATTATTTAATTAATTAATCAGTCAATGACAGGTGGGCCCCGCACGTCAGTTTGACCCAGTCAACGCCCTGTTGACTGCTGACGTCATGATGACGTCAGCAGGCACTATTCTGGATAATGTGGAATTAGATAAATTAAATAAATTCTAAAATGATTTAAAACTTTAGAAAATCATATAAAATAAACCGTAGCTCAGATGAAAACACTTTCTACATGAAAGTTGCTCAGAACGACGAGACGAATCCGAATACGCAGTTCGTTCGTCCGCCAGACGTCCCTAGCATAGCAAACTTGCAACTTTCCCCCTCCGTTTCATCTGTCCAAAAAAATGCAAACTTCGGGAAAACTTTCCCGGATGTTTCCCCCTTTTGCCGATATCACCTACTACCGCGTTAGGGCACACCTAGCACCGCGTATTGTCATGTTACACTTTGTGTTGCTTTGATTGCTCTGTTATTTATTGTGTTCCCCCTCCATTACTTCTTTCCGGTAGACCCCGAGACTACCGGCGACCCCTAGTTCGACTACGGAGTTGACGACCCCTACTTGCCAGAGCAACCAGGGAAGCCCCCCCTTGATCACCAGATATCGACTGCTTGCATTAGGGTAGTGTAGCGTGTTACTACTTTCGGTTAATCCTATTCTGATGCATAGCCTATCATTGTTGCTACAGTTGTTACCCTTACCTGCTATCCTACTGCTTAGTATAGAGTGCTAGTTTTCCATCAGTGGCCCTACACTCTTGTCCGTCTGCCATGCTATACTACTGGGCCGTGATCACTTCGGGAGGTGATCACGGGTATATGCTATATACTTTATATACATGACACATGTGGTGACTAAAGTCGGGTCGGCTCGTTGAGTACCCGCAAGTGATTCTGATGAGGGGGCTGAAAGGACAGGTGGCTCCACCCCGGTAGAGGTGGGCCTGGGTTCCTGACGGCCCACGACTGTTACTTTATGGCAGAGCGACAGGGCAGGTTGAGACCACCTAGGAGAGAGGTGGGCCTGGCCCTGGTCGGCGTTCGCGGATAAATAACACGCTTAACGAGTTCTGGGTATTTGATCTGAGTCTGGCCATTTGGTCTATACGCACTAACCATCTACACGGGAGTAGTTATGGGTATCCCGGCGTCGTGGTATCAGCCGAAGCCTTCGTGACGTCAGCGACTGAGTGGCGCGCACCGGATTGGACTGGAACGCCACTAGGCCAGGTCTGCTTCCGGCCGCGTACCCCTGCAGGTGTGCATAGGGCGATGGGCCCAGACCCCTGCGCGCATAGGGTTAGACCGGCGTGCTGACCTCTCTGTTGTGCTTAGGTGGGGCTGCGACGCGTTGATCTTACGAGGCCGGGCATGACCCATAAAAGTGTGTCCGGCCAAATGGGATCGAGCGTGTTGGGTTATGTGGTGCACCCCTGCAGGGAAGTTTATCTATTCGAATAGCCGTGTCCCTCGGTAAAAGGACGACCCGGAGTTGTACCTTGACCTTATGACAACTAGAACTAGATACTGAATAAAATACACCCTTCCAAGTGCCAGATACAACCCGGTGATCGCTCTCTAACAGGGCGACGAGGAGGGGATCGCCGGGTAGGATTATGCTATGCGATGCTACTTGGAGGACTTCAATCTACTCTCTTCTACATGCTGCAAGATGGAGATGGCCAGAAGCGTAGTCTTCGACAGGACTAGCTATCCCCCTTTTATTCTGGCATTCTGCAGTTCAGTCCACTGATATGCCCCTTTACACATATACCCATGCATATGTAGTGTAACTCCTTGCTTGCGGGTACTTTGGATGAGTACTCACGGTTGCTTCTCTCCCTCTTTTCCCCCTTTCCTTTCTATCTGGTTGTCGCAACCAGATGTTGGAGTCCAGGAGCCAGACGCCACCGTCGACGACGACACCTACGACACTGGAGGTGCCTACTACTACGTGTAGCCCGCTGACGACGACCAGGAGTAGTTAGGAGGATCCCAGGCAGGAGGCCTGCGCCTCGTTCGATCTGTATCCCAGTTTGTGCTAGCCTTCTTAAGGCAAACTTGTTTAACTTATGTCTGTACTCAGATATTGTTGCTTCCGCTGACTCGTCTGTGATCGAGCACTTGTATTCGAGCCCTCGAGGCCCCTGGCTTGTATTATGATGCTTGTATGACTTATTTATGTTTTAGAGTTGTGTTGTGATATCTTCCCGTGAGTCCCTGATCTTGAACGTACACATTTGCGTGCATGATTAGTGTACGGTCAAATCGGGGGCGTCACAGGCTAGCCGGCCGCGCTCCGCCCCGTCAAGCCCGAGCCAGAGGAGACTGTTGGGGATACACATAACAGGTAGGCCCACGAAGGGTCGAAATATCATAAAGCATGGGGTCCATGCAACATGTGGGTCTAGATAAATTTCATATAGACATACTATCCACTCGGACAAGCAGCATACTATTCACTCGACCAAGCAGCATACCATCCACTCGGATGACAGTTCACCACTCGACCGTACGACTCACTCGGGTATACGAAGAACAGTAGGCAGCAAAGCAGTCAAAGCATCATTCTCATAGTGAAGGCTTGGTAGTTAGCTGGCATTATGGCATTCATGCCCCACTTTGTAACATAGGAGGTGAGGGGGTGGCGCACTCTATATAAGCCACCCCCCACCACTAGACTTGGGGGTTCTCATTCTTCTCCCTCTACTCTCTCGCCATTAGTGTCTCAGGACTTAGCTCTGGCATGGGGATCCGTTCCTCTCTCTCTCTCATTGTAATCTCCGGATACATACTCAGATAAAACAAAGCCTCTTCGGAGCACGAGACGTAGGGCTGTTATCTCCACCGTGAGAGGCCCGAACTCGCTAAAACCACCGTGTCACCCATATGCATCTCGATAGATCATGCTCCGTTACCCTATACCTTATTGTTGTCGGAATTGTTCCCACAACAGTTGGCGCCCACCGTGGGGCATGGCGTCTATCGAGCCATGATGCAATGGTTTGTTATTCTTCTGTGTTTATCGAAATATCACATGTTGTTCATCTCCACTGCGAGCTTCTGAAGCATCACAAAAAGGGGGTAAAGATACATCTTTTACTCGACACTGTGGGCTTGCCGAATCGATCATGGATCGAGAGTAAGAAGAAGAGAGGGCACCAAGCGTGGAGGAAGACCGCCTCATATTCCTGATGCCCGGACGCGGCATGCTGCAGCGACTCCCTTCGGAACGACCTCCTCTTCTTCTTGCATGAAGTCTCGATCGACGATCCGGCTCCCGCATGAATGTTCGGTGAAGTCTACGTCCGCTGCAACCGCTCCATCGACTCCATCATCGTCGCTCCTTCCTCCGGTCGTCCGCTTGGCCATGGTCTCTGCGACCAACTGCACGGCTTCCTGCATGGCAGGGCGCCGCCTGGACGGTGCGCCCCACACGGCGCATCTGTCGGAGGCCGGTCACGCTACCCACACAAGGCGAGTCCTCCTACATGCGTTGCGGCCCCGCCGTGGCTTCCGCGGAGGTGGCACCGGCCAGATGCGGTGCGGGTGTCAGGGCTGGCCGCACCCCCCATGTGCGGCGACTCCTCCCGCCGGCGTCTGCTACCCTGCTGCAACGTCCGCAGTCGAGGCACAAGCCCACGATCTGGCAATAAACTGGCAGGGAGATAAATGGCCCGTGGAAGAAGGAAACTTCCTTCACATGCACGAACGGTAACGCATCTTGCCTAATTACTGCTAACTAACGCCTCCTGCATGCAGATCCTAGTCGGGAGCAATTCCCTATTTCAATGCGTTGGTTAGCCGGGCAATCACATCTAATTACTAGGCATTTACTGCTAATTTTGATCCGTTTTGGAGCAAGAGTCCGTCTCTCTGCTCGGCCTTGATCTGCAGGTCAGACGCCGCTGGATCCGGTCTGCTTGCAAGCAGGATAGAGCCAACTGCCTCCAGCAAATGGATCAACGCTCGTGCGCTCATGGGCACATCTACACCGAACATAACCAACACCTCTCAACCCAGCACTCCGCGTCGGCCTGCTCAGCCAGCTCCACACCGACCGGATCGCAACCCAGCCGTGGTTCCCTCGGACCAGCGGATGCACTTGGATGAGGTGTCCGCTCGGACGGTGCTCACTCGGTCGTGCAGCCCCTGAATCCACTCGGCCGGTTCACCTTTTTTCACTGGGCCAGCTAACGTCCAGAACATCATCGACATCAGCACTCGGCCGTGGGCTGGGCATCCTCAAATTGGCCGGCGGCCTGGCTCCCCTGAGCAACAAAGCCTGATGGCCGACAGCGCTGCTGCTCCCTCCGTCGTGGACTGCCAGATGCAGTGCAGCTGCTGCACCCTTCCGCTTATCTCCGGGCACAAGCTATTCTTTCTGAGTTTCTTACTCTGTTTTTCTTGGCTCCACAGGCCCGACGCGGCAGAAATCCGGAGGCTGGCCACGCCCCGAGCGCGCGGCGGCTCCTCCCTTTGCGAGCTGGCGGCATCCGCTTCCATGACAATGAACTCGAGGGAACAAGTCCCCAGCCACTCAGCACAGGATTGAGGACCTTATCCTCTCCGATCATTTTACAATTTAGCTCATAATTTACTCAACAGTCGCTTAACAGTCTCTTTTCTGTTCGAACCCAGGTTCACTCGGACGGGACTTAAGCTCACTGGAACGCATGTTCGGATGAATTTGCTCGGATGGTTAATAGACCACTCGGCAGTCAGACACAGACGTTTAGTTTTAGCAATCACTCGAATGGGCTAGTTCACTCTAACCGAACAGGATCACTGGCACTCAGCCGCCCGTGCGCCGCCACTCGGTTGGTCACCTCATCACCACTCGGCCGCTCCGCGCATCGCCACTCAGTTGGTCACCTCATCACCACTCGGCCGCTCCGCGCGTCGCTACTCGGTTGGTCACCTCATCACCACTCGGACGCCCCACGCGTCGCCACTCGGATGGTCACCTCATAACCACTTGGTCGCCCCGCGCGTCGCCATCGATTGGTCACCTCATCACCACTCGGCCGCTCCGCGCGTCGCCACTTGGTTGGTCACCTCATAACCACTCGGCCGCCCCGCGCGTCGCCACTTGGTTGGTCACCTCATAACCACTCGGCCGCCCCGCGCATCGCCACTCGGATGGTCACCTCATAACCACTCGGCCGCCCCGCGCGTCGCCATCGGTTGGTCACCTCATCACCACTCGGCTGCCCCGTGCATCGCCATCGGTTGCTCACCTCATCACCACTCGGCCGCCCCGGGCGTCGCCATCGGTTGGTCACCTCATCACCACTCGGCCGCCCCGCGCGTCGCCATCGGTTGGTCACCTCATAACCACTTGGCCGCCCCATGCGTCGCCATCGGTTGGTCACCTCATCACCACTCGGCCGCCCCCGCGCGTCGCCACTCGGTTGGTCGCCTTATCACCACTCGGCCGCCCCGTGCGTCGCCACTCGGTTGGTCGCCTCATCACCACTCGGCCACTCGCGCGCCTTCAGACAACTAAGTCATTTTACATTTTGTTATTTCCATCTTCCCGAGTATCTCGTAATTCACACATCACGTTCACTCGGAGGCCACGCCACCGAGTGTACCTCTACGCTCGGCTGCTTATTTTCACATACTTGCTTAGTACTGGTTATGTGACTCCCGAGTCCAACTTCCATTTTTTCGCATACATCATTCACGAACACCATGTGTCATTCTTCATTTCGGGTTTGTATCGGTCCTCCGGGGCTGCAACTCAGTCGAAACACTACACTTCCGTTTTATTTGAGCCAGTATTCCAATGAGTTCAGTCAGATCCGTCGCGTCGACAAGTTTGAACGGATCCTTCGCTCTTTCAGACTCTTGCTGGTCAACCAGCAAGCCCCTTGCACTCCCAACGGGTGTCTATGGATGTTATTCACACAAATCATTTCAGCACACATCAAATTTCTTCGAGAAATTATTTCGTTGGCTTGTGCCATTTTTTACACAAGTTACGCGATCACTCGACGGTCCTATGCGCCAACTTCATCGCTGCTCGGACTCGGTCACCGTACCGGTCCTAGTGCACCACAACACCGACCTTGTTGCTCTGTTGACTTCAAACACATCCGGCCAACCCCTCTGTGGATTCCTCTTCATCATATCAATGATATAGACCTCGTCAAGCATGAGATAGATAAGTCCCTTTTATAATTAAACCTCACACTTCACTCTTTTGTGAGTTTCTCTTTCGAGCATCACTCGGAAGCTTCTCCTCATCTTTACCCGAGTTTGACTCAATGAATTGCGAATCATCCATTCAAACCTATATTTCTCGTATTCCGACATGTCCGTTGTCAAAGCCTGTAGTACGCTCGGGGGCTACGCCGCACTTGGGGGCTGCATCTCATTTGGAATGACACTCTCCTGAGTAGTCGAGTACTTCATCACCAGTCAGATCCTTCACTTCAACAAGTGCATTCGATCCATCACTTTGACAAGTTTTATAATCACCCAAAGGCTCTGCACGCCATCTTCATTCCTACTCAGACTCAGTTGTCATGCCTGTCTTGTTGTGTCGCAACCACTCTACATCGACCTCGTCGCTACATTAGCTTCCAAAGCATCTGGCTAACTCCTTCGAAGACTATTTCAGCCACTTGGCTGGACACGTAGTCCTTCACTCGGCCGTCCCGCACCGCGCCACTCGGTTGTGCACGTCTTCATCACTCGGCCGTCCCGTACGGCGCCACTCGGTTGTGCACGTCTTCACCACTCGGCCGCTCCGCGCGTCGCCACTCAGTTGTGCACGTCTTCACCACTCGGCCGCCCCGCGCGTCGTCACTCGGTTGTACACATCATCGCCTCTGGGCCGCCTCGCGCGTCACCATCAGTTGGACATGTCTTTACCTCTACACTCCCAACACGGGAACGACTGAGTTACTCATATAATCAAACCTCATATCACACTCTATAGCAAGCTTACCTCTTTCGAGCATCACTCGGGGGCTACGCACAGCCGTTGGCTATGCCGCCCTCAGGGGTTACGCCCATTCAATCAACCCATTGTTCACATCAGGAATATCTTTCTGACCATACATGCTCGGTCTACCAAAAATCTATAAGGGTAGTACTGTCTACTCGGACGATCGCCCAAATCATTACCTAAAGTCATCTTCAGGACTGCAAAAGGGTGAAAACAACGCTCCTCTATGGATACACTTGGCCCTATCCTAGGCTCCAAGGCGTCTGTTTCACAAACTTGGACTCAGAGATGGCATGTGCTGGTGTTCCCCCGGGATAACGAGTGGCCTCTCTCTGGAGAGTCAGCCCACACACTAACCTCGTCACTCGGGTTTCATGGGACGTCCATGACGGACCACTAGTCTATCTCCTCTGTGAGACATACGAGTGCCACCAAGTTTTTCCTTGCAGCCAACATACCCCGATCAGTCGGGAAGCACGTCCACTCGGACAAATACCCCTTTCATGCAAAAGGGTGAAAACAAAACTCCTCTTCGGATACAATATACTCTTACAAATACCCCTTTCATGCAAAAGCTAACGGTCAGTATAAGAGGTACTACTGGAACGGTTACTCCCTGGAGTGTCCAGCTTTTTTCTACAGTCGGCAGTCTCAAGGCCGAATTCATTCATCGTGCCGAGAGCACGAAGACTCACCTGCTTGACCAAGTTCCAGGTTGAATTTATTTACAGTGCCAAGTGCAAGAAGATCAGCTCGACTGACTCTGCTCCAGGCCGAGCTTATTTACCATGCCAAGCGCTTGAAGATCCATCCGATTGACTCAATTTCAGACAAAGATATTTACCGTGCCGACTGCATGGAGGTTTACCAGGAGACTTAAACCCTCTGCCAAACTCATCTAGTCCAACAGAGGCTCGGGGACTACACCCAGTGGGTGCACTCAGCGTGCCCCCACTGGAAGAGAACTCAGAAAGAAACATTTTTGCTCGGTTAAGACCAGCTCTAGATCACTCAAGTACTACTCGACTTCTGAGTCGAGGAAGAAACAAGCTAGACCAATACCAGATCCTCAAGTACTACTCGACCTCCGAGTCGAAGAGGAACAAGTCCAATCAGTACCAGCTAAGAAGATTTTCTCTCTCAGACCCCCGCCGACTGCCCGCAGTCGACGGCGGTCTCGGGGACTACACCCAGTGGGTGCACTCAGTGTGCCCCCACTGGAGTAATCTCCACTCGGTACGGCCTGACCAATCCGAGTGACGAACAACAAACAAACAAGTTCTAAGGCTCCTGTCGGTTACAAAAAAATTGCTATAAGGTGAGTTTAACGCTCCTCCGTGGACCTGTTTTGAGCCTTCTTCTAGGACTCAAAGCGTGAAACTCATAAGTTTGGATCTTGAACCGACTCGTATTGACATTCCTCCGGGATAAGAATGACATCTCTCCGGGACAGCAGTCCATGCGACAATCTTGTTGCTCAGATTTAATGACACACCCATACTCTGATCACGACTTAACCTCTTTCGAGAGATGAACAAATGTCACCAAATTGCTCCTCGCGGGCACTTACCCCAGATCAGTCGGGAAGCGCAGTGCCGGAATCCATTGAGATTTTGTTCAAACCTTGGTTGTCTGAAAGCACGACAACATGTACCGAGTATTTCCGTAATCACTCGGACCAAATTGTGTCTTTCACAAACTCGTTCTGCAAAATCGCAATCGATTCGAGGGCTAATGTTGGGGATACACATAACAGGTAGGCCCACAAAGGGTCGAAATATCATAAAGCATGGGGTCCACGCAACATGTGGGTCCAGATAAATTTTATACAGACATACTATCCACTCGGACAAGCAGCATGCTATCCACTCGACCAAGCAGCATACCATCCACTCGGATGACAGTTCACCACTCGACCGTACGACTCACTCGGGTATACGAAGACCAGCAGGCAGCAAAGCAGTCAAAGCATCATTCTCATAGTGAAGGCTTGGTAGTTAGCTGGCATTATGGCATTCATGCCCCACTTTGTAACATAGGAGGTGAGGGGGTGGCGCACTCTATATAAGCCATCCCCCACCACTAGACTTGGGGGTTCTCATTCTTCTCCCTCTACTCTCTCGCCATTAGTGTCTCGGGACTTAGCTCTGGCATGGGGATCCGTTCCTCTCTCTCTCTCTCTCTCTCATTGCAATCTCCGGATACATACTCAGATAAAACAAAGCCTCTTCGGAGCACGAGACGTAGGGCTGTTATCTCCACCGTGAGAGGTCCAAACTCGCTAAAACCACCGTGTCACCCATATGCATCTCGAAAGATCATGCTCCGTTACCCTATATGAAAGTGCAACTATCCCTGGGTGGTTTTGGTAATTCCTAACA
Source organism: Triticum aestivum (assembly GCF_018294505.1). Classification (NCBI taxonomy): domain Eukaryota; kingdom Viridiplantae; phylum Streptophyta; class Magnoliopsida; order Poales; family Poaceae; genus Triticum; species Triticum aestivum. Next base: position 217,229,843 of record NC_057799.1, read on the forward strand.
ACATATAGCTCATTGAGCTAATGCTATTTCAAGATAAACATTTCAGGAAAGCTCAATGATTGGCATGGCATGGATGAGAAAAGTGGACCCCTCAAAATGCTAAGGACAAAAGAATTGGCTCAAGCTCAAAGCACAAGACTCTACATTTTCATTTTAGTGATCCAAGATCACATTGAGTCCATAGGAAAAGCCAATACTATCAAGAGGGGGTGAGGTGTTGCTTAATGAGTTTCTTGCTCAAAGTGCTTAGTGATATGCTCCAAAAACCCTCAACTACTTTCTCACATCCACATATGTCCCAAACCAAAAGTCAAACTCGGCCCCACCGAATCTTTCTATCCGGCGCCACCGAGTTCAATTGACATAGCCACTACCATAAACCCTAGTCTTTTCGGTCTCACCGATAGGGATCTCGGTCTCACCGAGATGGGATTGTAATCTCTCTGTTTCCCTTCGTAACGTTCTGCTCGAACCAAGATGAGCGATCGGTCCCACCGAGATTGCAATGCAAACTCTCTATTTCCCTTTCGTAACATTTCGGTCCAACCGAGATGAGCGAATCGGTCCCACCGAGTTTGCCTGACCAACTCTCTGTTTGACTATTACCAAAATCGGTCTCACCGATTTTGTGTAATCGGTCTCACCGAGATTACGTTATGCCCTAACCCTAACAAAATCAGTCTCACCGAGTTGACATGTCGGTCCCACCGAAAACCCTAACGTTCACATTTTGAACTAAATCGGTTCGACCGAGTTTCATGATTCGGTCCCACCGAGTTTGGTGATTTGTGTGCAACGGTTAGATTTTGTGTGGAGGCTATATATACCCCTCCACCCACTCTTCATTCGTGGAGAGAGTCATCAGAACATGCCTACACTTCCAACATACATTTTCTGAGATAGAACCACCTACACTTGTGTTGAGGTCAAGATATTTCATTCCAACCACATAAATCTTGATCTCTAGCCTTCCCCAAGTTGCTTTCCACTCAAATCATCTTTCCACCAAATCCAATCCTATGAGAGAGAGTTGAGTGTTGGGGAGACTATCATTTGAAGCAAAAGAGCAAGGAGTTCATCATCAACACACCATTTGTTACTTCTTGGAGAGTGGTGTCTCCTAGATTGGCTAGGTGTCACTTGGGAGCCTCCGTCAATATTGTGGAGTTGAACCAAGGAGTTTGTAAGGGCAAGGAGATCGCCTACTTCGTGAAGATCTACCCGAGTGAGGCAAGTCCTTCGTGGGCGATGGCCATGGTGGGATAGACAAGGTTGCTTCTTCGTGGACCCTTCATGGGTGGAGCCCTCTGTGGACTCGAGAAACCGTTACCCTTCGTGGCTTGAAGTCTCCATCAACGTGGATGTACGATAGCACCACCTATCGAACCACGGATAAAAAATCTCCGTGTCAACATTGCGTTTGCTCCCTCAATCTCCTCCCGTTACCTTCATATGCAATTGTTTTACTTTCCGCTGCTACACTCTTAGAATTGCATGTGTAGGTTGATTGCTTGACTTGTGCTTAGTTGCTAAAATCTGCCAAGAACTAAAAAAGGCTAGATTTTTAATTGCTCAAGTAGTCTAATCACCCCCCCCTCTAGACATACTTTCGATCCTACAAGTGGTATGAGAGCTTTGGTCTCCATTTGCTTTGAGTTCCATAGCTTTTGGTGGTCATAGCCTTGCTTTCACAACCTAGGAGAGTATGGCATCTAGCGAGGGAAATTACCACCGTAGAGGCCCTTACTTTGATGGTACAAATTTTGCTAGTTGGAAGCATAAGATGAAAATGCATATTCTTGGACATAACCCCGCCGTTTGGGCTATTGTGTGTATTGGCTTGCAAGGTGAGTTCTTCGATGGGAGAGGACCAAACCGTGAAGCTACCGCGGAAGAGTTGAAGATGCTACAATACAATGCTCAAGCTTGTGATATTCTCTTCAACGGATTGTGCCCCGAAGAATTCAACAAAATCAGACGTCTTGAGAATGCAAAGGAAATTTTGGATACATTGATTGATATGCACGAAGGTACCGACTCCGTCAAGGAATCCAAATTGGATGTGCTTCAAAGTCAACTTGACAAGTTCAAAATGAAGGATGGTGAAGGCATCACTGAAATGTACTCTAGGCTTGCTCTCATCACAAATGAGATTGCCGGCTTAGGAAGTGAAGAGATGACCGACAAATTCATCATCAAGAAGATCCTAAGAGCCTTGGATGGAAAATATGATACCGTGTGCGCATTGATCCAAATGATGCCCAATTACAAAGATCTCAAGCCAGCGGAAGTCATTGGAAGAATTGTTGCTCATGAGATGTCACTCAAGGATAAGGAAGAGCTCCATAACAAGTCAACCGGTGCTTACAAAGCCTCATGTGAAGCTCCTACATCATCAAGTGAGAAACAAACCTTCTGTAACGCCCCGAGACCGACGCTTCAGACGCCTTCCATGTTTTTTTGTTATCGCCGGTTGTTTTATTTGTATGTTGCATTCATCATCGCATCATTCGCGTTGCATCGGCACTTCGTTGCCATCATGTTTTAAAACTCTTAGTTCATTTGTAGTTGTCGCGTCTCTCCGTTGTCCGTTCCGAGACCAACCGGGTTTTTCGAGTCCCTCTTGTCTGGCCACTTAATCTCTTTGCTCAATGCTCGAACCCCTCGCTTGCTCGTCCGAAACTTCCCCGAACCCGAACCGCACGGTCACGACCGATGGGTCCGGATCATCCCCAAACATCCCTCTAATATCCTCGGTTCTTTGTTGGACTCCCCTAAGCCATTTATTCACAACCGATCGATTTCGATCGAAGGATTCAGATTAACCCCTAAGACTAGTCCACCTGCTATATAAACCAACCTATCCTAACCCTAGTCTACCCAATCCCATCCGCGCCGCTGCCGCTCTCCTTCTCGGGATCCATCCCCACCTACCGCAGCCTCCGACCAGATCCCTGGTTTTCCGTGCAGCCGCCCGAGCATCTCGATCCCGAGTGGATCGAGCGCTTCGCCTCCAAGCCCAGTCTCCCCTGCTCATGCCCCGAGCCTCCTGTCGCCAAGGAGCATGAGCTCCCTTGCCTCGCTGCCACGCCAACCGGAGCAGCAGCTCGGCCGGTCATCCCCGTCGTTGCCGAACCTCGCCACCTCGCCGGAGCCCCAAGACCCCGCGTCAAGCTCCTCTGCTGCGTCGCCCGCCTGCGACCTCCTCTGCTTCGAGTTCAACCTCGCCCCTGCCTCGACCTCCATAGCCACTTCGCCGGGTCTCCACCTCTCCTCCCGTGCACCCTCCGGTGAGATCCACGCCGCGGACCCTTCCCTTTCTTTCTCTGTCTCTCTCTCTCCTGACACATGTCCCTCCCTCTCTTCAAATGCAGCCATGGCCGCCCAGGGCCTTCTCCTGCCTCGATCCGTCAAGCCCGCCGCCGGGAACGACCTCCACCGCCCAGGGCCCCGGCGACCCCACCATCCTGGCCTCCTCCGCCCCGCCGGCGAGCGCGACATTGGAGCACCGCAGGTCGCCGTGCCTCTGCCCATCCTTCTCCTCCTCTCGTTCCTTCATGTCTGTCGCTCCCTCTAATTTCTCTCACTCTCTTGCCCAGGGAGCTACCACCGTTCGGATCGGCGTGGATGCACGCCAGAACCGTCGCCATCTTCTTCCCGGAGCTCCGCGTCGCCGGAGTCCCGCGCCCCTGCTTCCCCTGCGTCCCCTGCTTCAGGTCAAGCAGTGCTCGCAACGCTCGTCCCCTGCCTCAAGGGCGTTGACCGCGACCCGCGCCAAGGCCCAGCGCCTGCGTCCAGCCAGCAGGCCAGATCTGGCCCGAGGTGAGAAGCCCACCGAAACCCACCCGCGTGCAGCGCTCGCAGTAGCTGGCCCAGTTCAGTAGATGCGGCCCGATATGTTTTTTTTTCCTGTGCGCTGCGGTTTTCCTATTTGTTCAAAAAACTGCATATTTACAGTTTGCCCCCTGTTGTTCATGTATATAATAACTCAACAACCATGCACCGGATTAAAATGATTTAAACATGTAAAGTTCTTAGAATTTCATCTAGTTTCATAATATGCAACTTTCATCCATGTTAAGAATGTTTAAGTTGTTTTTTACATTTATTTTGCATAAATGTCATGCTAAAATGATTTATTTCATAACTAAATAATCGTAGCTCCATTTTAAATAAAATTTATATGTAAATGGGGTAGGAAAGTGCATAGATTAACATGTTGCACTTTATTTTCCTGTTTAACAACAATAAAATATGGTTTTAGACAGAACAGTACCAAATCTAAAATATGGACATGAGGATTTTTCGGAACTGTTGTTTGTTGTTCCGGCCTCATTTAAAATTGCCTAAATAGTTAGTTTACTTATGCTTCACCTCTTGCCATGTTAATCAACATTTAATATTGTTGAGTACATAAATGGGAGAGAACTAAATAAGTCATGTGGTGTTTCGTCAATATGCAACTCGTTGCATATTGAGCTCCACTTAATTTGTAGTGTTGTTTGTTGCACTTTGCCATGCCATGCATATTTAAACCGGACATGCATCATACTTATTTGTGCATCATGCCATGGGTATGTGGTGGTTGTTTACTATATTGTTTGTTTCTTTTCGGGTTGCTTCTCTCGTTAGCTTCGGTTTCGTTCCGGAGTTGTGAGGATTCGTTCGACTACGTCCGTTTGTCTTCTTCATGGACCCGTTCTTCTTCCTTGCGGGTTCTCAGGCAAGATAACCATACCCTCAAAATCACTTCTATCTTTGCTTGCTAGTTGTTCGCTCTATTGCTATGCCGCGCTACCTACCACTTGCTATATCATGCCTCCCATATTGCCATGTCAAGCCTCTAACCCACCTTCCTAGCAAACCGTTGTTTGGCTATGTTACCGCTTTTGCTCAGCCCCTCTTATAGCGTTGCTAGTTGCAGGTGAAGATGAAATTTGTTCCATGTTGGAACATGATTATGTTGGGATATCACAATATCTCTTATTTTAATTAATGCATCTATATACTTGGTAAAGGGTGGAAGGCTCGGCCTTATGCCTGGTGTTTTGTTCCACTCTTGCCGCCCTAGTTTCCGTCATACCGGTGTTATGTTCCTTGATTTTGCGTTCCTTACGCGGTTGGGTGATTTATGGGACCCCCTTGATAGTTTGCTTTGAATAACACTCCTCCAGCAAGGCCCAACCTTGGTTTTAACATTTGCCACCTAAGCCTTTTCCCTTGGGTTCTGCAGACTCAAGGGTCATCTTTATTTTAAACCCCCGGGCCAGTGCTCCTATGAGTGTTGGTCCAACCTGTCAGCCGCCGGTGGCCACCATGGGCAACTCTGGGCTCGCCTACCGGAAGTTTGGACAATCTGATGTGCCCTGAGAACGAGATATGTGCAGCTCCTATCAGGATTTGTCGGAACATTCGGGCGGCTTTGCTGGTCTTGTTTTACCATTGTTGAAATGTCCTGTAAACCGGGATTCCGAGACTGATCAGGTCTTCCCGGGAGAAGGAATATCCTTCGTTGACCGTGAGAGCTTATAATGGGCTAAGTTGGGACACCCCTGCAGGGTATAAACTTTCGAGAGTCGTGCCCGCGGTTATGTGGCAGATGGGAATTTGTTAATGTCCGGTTGTAGAGAACTTGACACTTGACTTAATTAAAATGCATCAACCGCGTGTGTAGCCGTGATGGTCTCTTTTCGGCCGGGTCCGGGAAGTGAACACGGTCTTTGTGTTATGATTGTGCGTAAGTAGTTTCAGGATCACTTCTTGATCACTTCTAGCTTCACGACCGTTGCGTTGCTTCTCTCCTCGCTCTTATTTGCGTACGTTAGCCACCATATTTTCTTAGTTCTTGCTGCAGCTCCACCTCATTACCCCTTTCCTACCCATAAGCTTAAATAGTCTTGATCTCGCGGGTGTGAGATTGCTGAGTCCTCGTGACTCACAGATTCTACCAAAACAGTTGCAGGTGCCGATGATACCAGTGCAGGTGATGCTTCCGAGCTCTAATGGGAGTTCGACGAAGACCTTGGCCATTACTATGTTTCGTTTTCCTGTTGATCAGTAGTGGTGCCCAGTTGGGGATGATCAGGGATCTAGCATTTGGGGTTATCTTCTTTTCGTTTGGATTTAACCGTAGTCGGTCTATGTGTGTATTTTGAATGACGTATGAATTTATTTATGTATTGTGTGAAGTGGCGATTGTAAGCCAACTCTCTTTATCCCATTCTTGTTCATTACATGGGATTGTGTGAAGATGACCTTCTTGCAACAAAACCTACAATGCGGTTATGCCTCTAAGTCGTGCCTCGACACGTGAGAGATATAGCCGCATCGTGGGCGTTACAAGTTGGTAATCAGAGCCATCCCCGACTTAGGAGCCCCCTGCTTGATCGAATCGCTGGCGTTGTTGAGTCTAGAACAAAAATATTTTGAGTCTTAGGATTATATATATCGGAGAGTAGGATTCTTTTACTCCTTAGCCCCTTCGCCGCTCTGGTGAGGCCTCCTGACGTAGATGTTTTGACTTTCCTCTCCTCAAATATCACTAAAAAAATTTAGGATCACGCGGGTATCTTGAAATCGTTCCGATGGTTTTGTGACGAGAACATTGTTCTTGGTGCCTCCTGACATTTAGGGGTTGTGGCAGTGTCCCGGGGAGTTGAGCTCCGAGGTGTTGTCGTCACAATTTTATCGTTGCAGTTCTGGAATACCTGAGTTTCGCTGACATCGAAAATCTCTTTTATGCAGTTGTTGGTGAGATTACCTCGACGCCACCCAGTACTGGGGCGGGAGTTCAGGAGTATTGCCATAACTCGTATAACGGATGCTTTTTGAAGGTTGATGTAAATGATTTCCGAAGGTTTCTTGGTTATGTGTTGAAGGATGGATACTGCTGGATCTAGGTATTGTTAGTTTGGGTGAGATATATTGCGTCCCCTGTATCCCCAACACCTGATTGCATAACCAGAAAGTTTCGGGAGTTTATAGGTGGGAATTCAAGTAGCTCCTAGAATATCTTTTCGACGGATGTATGATTGAGATTGGGGTCCAACATCTAGTGGTTCACTTTTCACGGCCGATTTACAGTGGTCGCGAGGCGTCTTAAAGAATCCTTGGCTATGTCGATTCGGGGACGTCTTGTTTGTCATTCGTGACGTCCGCTGTACGTCGTGCCCGTGGGGCCTCATCACGAACACTTTGGGCGAAATCTCTATCATATGTTTGTTTCCGGCTTATTCTGCAAGCCAAATCCTTTGTTTTTGTTTTGTTTTGTGGTATTCGAGTTGCTTCAATGCCAAGTGTTGATTCCATACCTTATTCTAAGCGGTGTTCTCATATTTTTATGTGGATGCTAATCCTTCTTGATCATCAAGGTTGTCTTTTCAATCCTTTCCAACCGGTGTGCTTCTCTTCAAGTAAATCCGATCATTCCAACATTCGCAAGATCAATTCTAAGCTTTTTCTCAACGGTGTTTATTCCATATGCCCCAAGTTGCCTTTGTTTTTCCCGCCCTCCCACCCTTTTCTTCAAGGACTCTGATTTCTCAATCATGTATCCTTTTATTGATGGGAAGCCTCTCCATCCTTTTCCGTCAATATTCTTATCCGGTGATTCTCAGGAAGATACTAACGGAGCTTCAAGTTCATCATTCTATTTTCTTCTCCGGTGGATTCAATTCAAGTTTTCGGGGTTAATCACATTCCTTTCCTTGTTTCAAATGCTTTCCCATGTCGGTGCACCTCTTAATCGTTCATCTCTCTTTATTCATATCCGAAGTGACGAAGATATCTCAGAAGATTCGCTTTTCCATTCTCGATCCGTTCAAGTTATTTCAAGGTTGTTGTCTCATTCAAGCCACTTAATTCAACCGGTGCAGTCTCTCTTAAAAATCATTCCAATGGTGTTGAGGATATAACCATTAGAGTCACCCGCCTAGGAGGAGCCGGGTTACGTCATAATGAGCATCACGTGAAGCCCAATACCAAGCTTGAGGATGACGGTTCAGTAGTGGGCTTCAGACCCGGAGGCGGCTCAAGGCCGGTAGTGATAAACCGCCATTATGGCAAGGCTTGTAGTGTAAGGCAAGAATAGTTAAGAGTCCGAGCCGGACACTGTTATAAGCCGGCTGGGACTCTGAGAGCCGTTGGGCGTCAACCTCTCTATTTAAAGGGACGACCCGGCGGCGGTTCAGGACAAGAAAGATCAGATCGATAGCCAAGCAGAGCGGTTTAGCTCCTGGTCATCAAAACCCTAAGTAATACCACCTCAACTGGACGTAGGCTTTTACCTTCACCGTAAGGGGCCGAACCAGTATAACCCTCGTGTCCTTTGTCCCGTTTAACCCCTTTAAGCTTCCTAGCTGCGATGGCTCCACGACTAAGTCCTTGCACGAGGACATCTGCCGTGACAATTCCACGACAGTTGGCGCCCACCGTGGGGCCAGCGCACGGTGGATTTGAGTTCTTGAAGGGCAGCTTCGAAGGGCTCAAGGGATACGCTGTGGGCCGGATGACCAAGAGTCGTCGCGGCAAGCTCTACATCGACGATGCAGGCTGGGGCCCCGACGCCGGCTCAATCGAGTACTGGTACCGGGTCCCCTTCGGCGGAATTCACATTTTCATTAGCAAGATTAGCGAGCCGGGCCCTGAGCCGGACCTCTGCGCCGACCCCATCGAGATGGCTCAGCGTGCAAGACCCGCCCGGACTCTGCCTGCTTTGAAGCGTGATTTCATGGGATGCATCCACGGACGACTCTCTGAAGGATCTGGATCTGACGATGAGACGGCCGCTTGCTCTGACGGCGGGTCGTCCACAGACGAGACCAACTCGTTATATCAACTTCAAGATGGCAGGCTCAGGGGTGGTTCCGATGGCGACAGTATTCCGGACCCCTTTGAGCCGCCCAGCCGGGTTGGGATCTTCATGGCCGGCGCACAACCTGTTCAAAACCCCGTTGCTGGGGCAGGAGGCCCTGCGCACTCGCCGGCTCAGGCGCTGATGGATCTCACAGATAAGATGACAGCCCTGTTAACTGCTACGGTCGTCCCAGCGGATCAAGCTCAGCATGATGCGGAGGTGGCACAGTTAAAGCTAGATATAGCAAGAGCCAAGGAAGACCTAGCAGCAGAAGGGATCAGGATGGCTGCAGAACGGGCGGCTCTCGACGCCCAGACTCAGCTGATTCAGGCACAGTCTTTCCGGCTCACGATGGATCAGAACGCATCCAATGAGATCATGAGAAGGAGGCATCAGAAGGCTCAGTCTCGACTCCCTCCGGTTTACGATCCTCGAAACCTTTTCAACACGCCTGGTGCAGGGCCCAGTAACCCGCCAGAGATCATGGCACCCGGGGCTGGAACGCCGCTTCAGCCGCAAGTGATGGGGCCTCCCCATGTGAACACTACCCCACCTCAGTACGTGCCAATACCACCGGGTCATTATGCCAACCCGTTGGAAAACATGGTCGCCGCGGCGGCGCGACTGGCGGCTCTCCCAATCGATGGCGACTCTCCAACGGCGGTCGAAACCTGCCGGGTCAGAGAACTTCTACAGACGGCTCTGGCGCAACAGGAGGCATATTCATATAGCCAGGACAGGATTCACTCAACCCCTCGTCCAGGCCGGAGCCCAAGTTATAGCAGACACATGGTCTCAGCGACCGGCTCAAGCAACGTCCGGCGCCATAACTTGCCAGCGGGCCACGGCCTGGCTCATAACGGAGCCTTTAACGCAGTAGATCAAGACAGAGCACGGCAAGAGGCGGAGCAGGCGCCTCAGTTAACGGCTTACCAACCCCTCCCGGTTTATCCGACGGCTTCTGTAGAGGCGGGTGTACCTACGAGGACCGGAGGTGTCCCTTGTCTGGTGCCGGCTCTCCGTAATGAACGTCTGCCCAAGGATTTCAAAGGACCTAGGAAGGTGCCTAATTATACGGCTGATTTACAACCTGGAGCATGGATCGAGAGCTACGAGATGGCTATGGAGTTGCTAGAGGTCAGCGAAGCGGCAATGGCCAAATACTTCACCATGATGTTAGATGGAACTGCCCGCACTTGGTTGAAAGGACTGCCGCCCAATTCTATCGGGTCATGGGCAGAGCTAAAAGCCCGGTTCATCCAAAACTTCAAAGATACATGTAGGCAATCTATGTCAATTGTGGATTTGACTAACTGCAAGCAGCAGGAGGGTGAGTCTACAACCCACTGGGTTCGCCGGGTCAAGGAGATAATACATTCATCTGATAAGATGGATGCCGGCTCTGCAGTTTTAATGTTGGAGTAGAATTGTCGTTTTGCGCCCCTGAAGATGAAGCTCGGGCGGCTCAAGCGCGATTGCAATGATATGGGTACGCTGATGGCGGCTCTGGTCAAGTACGCCGACTCTGATAGTACCAAGGATCCCGCGTCGGATGATGAAAGGACAGGGAAGGGAAAACGGAATGGCAATGGCAAGGGCCCTCAGCATAACCCGGCGAACCAGGGAGGAAACAAGCGTAAGGCTGATGGCAGTACGAAGTTTGTGGCCAACGCCAATTCACAGGGTAACAACCACCGACGTAAGGGGAGACCACCTCCCCGAGCCGGCGGGTCAGGCCCGACGCTTGAGCAGTTGTTGTATGAGCCTTGTCCAAGGCATGGCTCTAGGGAGAAGCCGGCCACTCATCTATGGAAGGACTGCGCAATCATGAAGGCCTTCAAAAATTCCAATGCTTTTAATGGCAACAATGGCCCGGGCGGCGGCTCAGGCGCCGGCGGTTTTCATGGCCCGGGCGGCGGCTCAAATCCCAATTCTCAGAATTTCCAAGGGGGTTTTAATCAGCAATCTGGCCAGGGTAATCAGCAGCAGCAGGGGGGTACCAGACCAATCCAAAGCAGCTCAATGGTGGACAGTATCATGTGTTCACAACCAGCCTGTGCAAGCAAGATTAGAAGCTTCATAAGAGGGCTGTAAATGCTGTTGAGCCGGCGATTCCCCGCTATTTAAGATGGTCTGAGCAGCCTATCATATGGAGTAGGGAAGATCACCCTCCCCGGGTCGATAATCCGGGTCACCTGGCCTTAGTGGTGGCTCCTCAGGTTGGGGGATACAAATTCACTAAAGTGCTCATGGACGGAGGCAGCAGCATCAACATCCTCTATTATGAGACCTTCCGTCGTATGGGTTTAACTGATAAGAACCTCAGCCAGTCCAATACTGTTTTCCATGGGGTGGTGCCCGGTAAGTCGGTGTATCCAGTCGGTAAGATCGAGCTGGAAGTAGCCTTTGGAGATGAGTACAATTACAGGGCGAAAAAACTAACCTTTGAGGTGGTTAAGATAAGAAGTCCGTACCATGCTTTATTTGGGCGGCCGGCTTACGCCAAGTTCATGGCACGGCCGTGTTACGTGTATTTGCAGCTCAAGATGCCGGGTCACAATGGGACCATTACGGTTCATGGCAGCCGAAAGATAGCCTTGGAGTGTGAGGAAGGCGATGCGGCTTACGCTGAGTCTGTTTGTGCAACAGAGGAGTTGAAGTTTTACAAGGACAATGTTGACCCGGCAGATATGACGTCTTTGAAAAAGCCAACCACGGAGCATGAGCCGGTAATGAAATTTAAGTCAGCTGATGAGACTAAACTTGTTGACTTTGTTCCAGGTGACTCATCTCAGCAGTTCAGCATCAGTGCCAATCTGGATCCGAAATAGGAAGGCGCACTCATCGAGTTCATCCGTGAGAACAGGGACATCTTTGCATGGAAACCTTCTGACATGCCGGGTGTACCTAGAGAACTCGCTGAGCACACTCTCAATATTGATCCAAAATTTAAGCCGGTCAGGCAATTCCTCCGGCGGTTTAATGAGGAGAGGCGGAAAGCCATTGGAGAGGAGGTAGCCCGGCTCTTGGCGGCCGGGTTTATTGTTGAAGTTTTTCATCCAGAATGGTTAGCTAACCCGGTGCTCGTGCTCAAGAAGAACGGCACCTGGCGGATGTGTGTGGACTACACGGATTTAAACAAAGCTTGTCCGGCTGATCCTTTTGCTCTCCCCCGTATTGACCAAATTATTGATGCTACGGCGGGTTGTGAGCGCTTAAGTTTTTTGGATGCTTATTCTGGATACCATCAGATTAAAATGGCAGTTAAGGACCAGGAGAAGACGGCATTCATCACTCCCTTTGGAGCCTTCTGTTATGTGTCTATGCCTTTTGGGCTCAAGAGTGCACAGGCGACCTACCAGTGTTGCGTGCAGAATTGTCTTCATAACCAGATTGGGCGCAACGTTCATGCCTATGTGGATGATATCGTGGTTAAATCCAGGGAGAAGGAGACCTTGATAGATGATCTTAGAGAAACCTTTGATAATCTCCGGGTTTACAAGATGATGCTTAACCCGGCCAAATGTGTTTTTGGTGTTCCCGCAGGCAAGCTCTTGGGTTTTCTGGTTTCTCACAGAGGCATTGAAGCTAACCCGGAAAAGATCAAGGCAATCACCTCTCTGGCTAAGCCGGCGTGCATAAACGACGTCCAGCGTCTGGCGGGTCGCATCGCTGCTTTGAGCCGGTTTATAAGCCGCTTGGGTGAAAAGGCCATGCCATTGTACCAGATGATGAAGAAAACAGATGACTTTATCTGGAATGATGCTGCTAATGCTGCTTCTGAGGATTTGAAGAGACAGTTGGCTGAGCCCCCAGTCCTTGCTGCTCCTGTTGACAAGGAGCCCTTATTGCTGTATGTAGCCGCTAACACACGAGCCGTCAGTGTGGCTGTGGTGGTGGAGCGTAAGGAAGCGGGTAAGGAGTATCCGGTTCAGCGGACGGTTTACTACGTCAGCGAAGTACTCATTGAGTCCAAACAACGGTATCCACATTGGCAGAAGCTTGTTTATGGGGTGTTCATGGCAAGCCGGAAGCTTAAGCACTATTTCCAGGGTCACCCTATCACTGTGGTTAGTTCTGCTCCCCTAGGAGATATCATCCAAAACAGAGAAGCCACATGAAGAGTGGCTAAGTGGGCTATAGAACTTGGTCCTCATGGTCTGAAATACGTACCACGCACTGCCATCAAGTCTCAAGCATTGGTGGATTTCATCAACGATTGGACAGAGCTGCAGGTGCCTGAAGAGAAACCGGATAATACATACTGGACTATTCACTTTGACGGGTCCAGGCAGTTGGAGGGCTCGGGGGCTGGAGTTGTATTAGCTTCCTCTCGAGGTGACAAGTTTTGCTATGTGCTACGGTTGATGTTTCCCTGTACTAACAATGCAGCTGAGTACGAGGCCTTGCTCCATGGTCTTCGGATGGCTAAGGAGATGAGCTTAAGCCGGGTAAGGTGCTTTGGCGACTCAGATTTAGTGGCCCAACAAGTGTCAGGCAAATGGGATTCCAATGACCCCCTCATGGCGGCTTATCGCCGCGAAGTTGATGCCATTGCTGGACACTTTCAGGGTTACCAAGTAGAGCACATCGATCGCAGGAAGAACGAGGCGGCTGATGCATTAAGCCGGCTGGGCTCTCAGCGAAAGCCGGTGCCGCCTAATACTTTCTTGGACATTCTGCATAATCCTTCTGTTAAGTTGCCTACAGAGGAAGACTTGGTTGTTCCTGACCCGGAAGCGCAGTTGGTGGCGGCTCTCCACATTATCCCAGATTGGACAGTACCATACTTGGCTTACATGACCCGGGGAGAATTGCCTGAAGATGAAACTTTGGCCAGACAAATAACCCGGCGGTCTAAGTCAATGATAATTATCAATGGCGAGCTGCATCGTCGCAGTGTCACTGGAACTTTCCAACGTTGTGTTTCCCCTGAGGAAGGTCAAGAAATTTTACGTGAGATCCACGAGGGGGGTTGTGGCCATCATGCCGGCTCAAAATCCCTTGTGGCCAAGGCTTTTCGTCATGGTTTTTATTGGCTGACGGCTCATGCTGATGCAGAGGACTTGGTCAGTAAATGTGACGGTTGTCAGAGGTTCTCGCGACGGGCTCATGTGCCAGCTCAAGAGTTGAGGATGATTCCAATCACTTGGCCATTTGCGGTCTGGGGGCTTGATATGGTTGGGCCTTTTAAAAGGTCCAAGGATAAGAAGACCCACCTCTTGGTGGCGGTCGACAAGTTCACAAAGAGGGTTGAAGCAGAGCCAGTTAGTAAGTGTGACGCAGCCACAGCGGTTCAGTTCATGAAAAGGGTGATATTTCGCTTTGGTTTTCCACACAGCATTATAATTGACAATGGTACCAATCTGTCTAAAGGCGCCATGGAGGAGTTTTGTCAACGAGAGCATATTCGGCTTGATGTTTCATCAGTGGCTCACCCTCAGTCCAATGGTCAAGCTGAGAGAGCCAATCAGGAAATCTTGAAGGGCATCAAGCCCCGGCTTTTGGTCCCTTTGCAACGGACGTCGGGTTGTTGGGTGGAGGAGTTACCCTCCGTGTTATGGAGCATCAATACTACTCCTAACAGGTCTACGGGTTACACACCTTTCTTCATGGTTTATGGAGCGGAGGCGGTCCTCCCTAGCGACATCCGTCATGACTCGCCTCGAGTGGCGGCTTATGTTGAGGCGGATAATGAGCAGGCGTGTCAAGATGCTCTTGACTTGTTGGACGAACAGCGTGATGTGGCAGCAGCTCGCTCGGCGATTTACCAACAAGACCTGCGCCGCTATCACAGCCGCCGGGTTAAGTCCAGGGTCTTTCAGGAAGGTGATCTGGTGCTCCGGCTCATCCAAGATCAAATAGATAAACACAAGTTATCCCCGCCTTGGGAAGGGCCCTTTGTGGTCAGCAAGAACTTGCACAATGGGTCATACTACCTTATCGATGTTCGGGAGCACAAAGATTCACGTAAGTCGGAGGAAGAGACCCGTCGGCCGTGGAACATAGCTCAGCTCCGGCCTTATTACACTTGAGCCACCGGCTCTCATAATGTGCATATTTCTATAGCCATGTATATATTATGATAAATAATAAAGCATGACCTCTGTCCTTTTTTCCTCCAAAGGTAAATGTATTATTGTTATTTCCATTACAACATTACATGGTCACTTGGAGGTTGATCCGGCTTATGATCGTATTCGAATCTAGCCGTTAACAATATGATCACTTGGGGGCTTCCTGTTCAAACATAGGTCGTATTCGAACCAAAGAGAACATAACTGTCGATACCCACTTGATTGGCAAATTGCCGAGCTCATTGGGGACTTTTTCTTGATCATATTTGAATCATATCGCAACCCCCTTTGAGAACCGACGTGGATCGTATTCGAATCAGCGTCGTTAAACAACTCTCAAGGTCATTTGGGGGCTTCCTGTTCAAACATAGGTCGTATTCGAACCTAAGAGAACATAGCTGTCGGTACCCTCTTGATCGGCAACGCCAAAAGCCACTGGGGCTATATGATCGCATTCGAATCTTAGCTTAACCCCTTTGGGACGGTTCTCTGGTCATATTCGAATCAGAAGCCCCTAAGTTTTTTGATCTTTTGGTTTGCAACAAGTTCTTTTGATCATATCAAAAGTGTGCACGGGTGGTTCTTACTCCACCGGCTTAACTTTGATTAATAATGTTGACAGCACACAATAAGCATTATAGGTGCTGGTGAACCGGAGTTGAGTTCTCAACCTCATTATTTGGGTTACATGAACCGGAAGTGTACTTGAAGGCTTGCAGGTATGCTATTATGGTTATCTCGAAGATATGATTGAGAGCCGGTCTTTTATGACCTTGGTTCATATTCTGGGTTATATGTAAAATGTATGACTCTCCATGCGGTAAGCCGCCTAGAGACTTGTGATTTGTTTTTCTATGCAGGACAATTAAAGACAGTTCTTTAAGCTTAAGGAAAGTAAATGATCAAACATAACCCGGAGGAATATAAAAGAGCAGCTTCAACGGAGTTAAGCGCTGCACACGTGCACGATGGCACGACAAAATTAAGTGTTTGTCCTACTCTATTACAGGACTCCCCGAGTCCAAAAGTGTTTTTAAGGCATAACCATGAGCCGCCTAAGAAATCAAGGTGCTTGTTGGGTTGAAGCTCCCGGCTCATCCCTCTCCGCTCCTCCGGCTATTTCCATGACCTGGAAGGTTGATGATTTCCAGTCAATGCCACTCAAGGCTTCAAATTGAGCCTCATCATCAATTAACCCGGCCGGGTCAACTTCTGGGGCGAAGGTATGCTTACGAGTCGGAGGGATCAGGCTGACTGCTTCATAGCATGGAGTTGGGATCCTCTGATTTTCCGCGTCATAGCCCGGTTGATACTTGGTAAGGTCTGCGTCATTCCCAATCAAGGTGGCCACCGGGCACACGCTCTTCACACAGGCGGCGAAGTCTTTCTGGTCAAAGGGGGTGCCGTCTTCCTTCATGCTGGGGTATCCAAGAGCGATGTCGGCCGGGTCTAGCTCCGGTAGAAACGCCTTGGCCTGGCTCAGAGCAGCTATAGCTCCAGCTCTTGCAGAAGCCCGTCTCAGCTCTTGGAAGCGCTGAGGAAGTACGGCAAGCCGCCTGAGTACATCTGCCAGGTGAGTGGGAACTTCATTGGACAGAGCCACAACGGCTAAAGCACGTTGTGACCCGGTGTAAAGTTGCTCCACCAAAGTGTAAACCGCCTTCAGCTAGGTGAGCACGCTCTGGTTGAGGTTGGAACTCCTGGGACCTGCATTACAAAGTCAAGTGAGCTGTTGGCAATTGAAATGTTTCTGGGAACTAAATGATGTAAACTGATTAGAAATTTACCAAAGATTGCGGAGACCATCTGAGAGACATGGCGTTTTAAGCCGGACAGCTCGGCGGTTCTCTCAGTAAGAGTGGCCTCCGCTTGTTTGGCCCGGCTGAGCAAGGCAGTCTTCTCATCCGCCCAGGCTTTTCTTTCTGCTTCAAATTTTTTCTTCAGTTTCTCTTGTGCAGAAACACTGAATTCAAATTTGGCATTGGCCTTTTGGGTCTCACTTTCCTGAGTCTTCAGGCGGTTCTTCAGATCAGCAATTTCCGATTCAAATTTGTTGCAGGCAGCCTGTACAATTTCCGGGTTACAGTTTGGGTGATTATCATGCAACATTAAAGTCCCAAGCATTTTTCAAGCAAAGACACTTGGCACTTGGGGGCTAATGTATGCTGAGAAGCTCTATTTACGGTGCCGGTTCATGAAAGTAAGTCCCAAGCACTTTGCAGGCAAAGGTACTTGGCACTTGGGGGCTAATGTGTAAAGTTGTTCAACTACTGAATTAAAGTAAGGAAAGAACCGGATCGACTTTGTTGTTTAAGCCGGCCCTTGAGTGGTACCAGGTAAAGCCGGTTTTCTTGCAGTAGTTATTAAGCCGGTATTAAGTCTACAACATATTTTATTATAAGTCATAGACTTGGGGGCTGGCATGGTAAGGGTAACTATGGAGTACGCAAGAGAATCATACCTCAGATTTTTGCTGGATTTGCTTCACCATGTCAATTTCCAGGTCCCGGCTGTTGTGCACTTGGTTAACATAGCTGGAGACAATATCTCCAATGCTCAAATTAGCATAGTCAGTGATATCCAGCCTGGCCCTGCGGCGTTCCAGCAGTTCTTCCTTGGCAGAGCATCTAGCTAACACAGTGGGTCTCCCCTGCTTGACAAACTCTGTCCGGGTGATTACAACGTCCGGATCATCGGCCGGTTGAGCCGGGCTGGGGATCTCTGGGTTATCAGAAACCTCCATGACTTGTTCTTCAGATGGAGCAGTGGTGGTTTCAGGAGCTGAGACAGACGGCAGCTCAGGAGCAGAAGCCTCAGGTTCAGTTAAGACCGGCTCTTCGACCGGCTTATTTTTCTTCGCCCTCTTGCTGGGCTTTACTTGTACACTGAAAGTCAAAGAGTTAGTGCAAAAACATGAGTAAGATAAACGCAAAGTAAGTTGATCATCATTACCCGGGGGCGGTCATGAAGGCCGGCAAGCTAGACTGCATGGAGTCGCCGGAAGAAGGTGAAGTTCCCTGATAGTTCGAATCAGAAGAATTGAGTGGTTGACGAGTGACGCCCGCCAAAGGGTGAAAACGATATAAGTCGGAGATAACCTCGGTCCGACGCTTCCTTGATGCTTCGGGTAAGCCGGAGGAGAGGTCTGCATCCTTGCTGGTCTGGTTCTGCCTCCGACTCTCATGAATCTGTCGCTTCAAAAGAAATTGAGGATCTTGATAAGATAAAGGATGTGAAAATCTTACTTTCCGGGTTACTCTTCGGACTTTCAGTCTTGTCAAGGGCTCCGAGTCAGAGGAAAGTATAGTTACCTCTTCAATCACCGGGTTACTCGCTCCGGTATCCTCCTGCTGAGAATCAGTGTCAATAAGATGATTAAAAAAGGATCCTAAAGAATCAAGGGCTACCTCTGACTCGGAGGTGTCTTCCAGGTGAAGCAGGTCCGAGGCGCTAGGCTTACTCCCCTTCTTGCGGAGAGCGGCTCTCCTGGCGGCTTTTTTAACCTTCCTGGCATTCTTAGCAGCTTCATGGTCATATCTGACCTTCCAGAAATTATCATTAGCCTGTAAAGTACAACAAAGATTAGTGAGCTAAGACAAAATCGTTAAAATGAAAGGAGAAGCATTCAGGTCGATGGTTTACCGCAGGAGCCGGGTTAGTCTTGCAGAAAGGGCTTAAGCCCACTCTCCCGCAATCTGCCAAGCTCTCGTTCAGAAGCGACTTAGTTGTATCATCAATAACGTCTTCAGGTAAGTCGTCTGGGCTGTGCCGTAAAGGGTCATCTTTCCGGCCTGTGTACTCACACATCAAGCTGGGGCGGCGGCTTAAAGGAATCACCCGCCAGGCAACCCAGACCCGGACCAGATCAATACCATTTAAGCCATTCCCCAGAAGAGCTTTGATTTTGTTGATGGTGGGGGTAAGTGGTTGATGTTCAGCTTGAGATAATTTGTCTGGCAAGGGGTGATTTGATTCCAGACGCAGGGCGCGAAAGCCGGGCAGAGGGTTCTCGTCAGCCGGAGAAGTGTCCTGGCAGTAGAACCATGTCTGGTTCCAATCTTTTGGGTGGCTTGGCGGCTCAGCATAAGGAAAGAGACAATCTCTCCGTCGTTGGATTGAAATTCCGCCAAGTTCCAAGCTAGGCCCGTTGGCACACTCATTCTGGCGGTTCAGATAAAACAGCTCCCTAAAGAGCAGTAGGCTGGGCTCTTCTCCAACGTACACCTCACAGAACACTTGGAAGTTACAAATGTTCGACACGGAATTGGGTCCAATGTCTTGAGGTCGCAGATCGAAAAAGTGCAGAACATCTCTGAAGAATTTTGAGCCAGGAGGTGCAAAACCCCGGCTCATGTGATCAGCAAATATAACAACCTCTCCGTCTCTTGGTTGAGGTCTCTCTTCGGACGGGTCAGGGGCACGATAGGACATGACCTCATTCTTAGGCAGGTAACCCGTTTTCACGAAGTCATCTAAGGTATTATCAGTAACGTTGGATCTTACCCAGTTGCACATAATGGCCGCCTTGGGAGCCTTGGGCGGCATTGTGAAAGACGGAAGCCTATGACAAAAGAAAATTTCTGGCTCAAATTTAAGCCGGAGGAAGATTTCAGTTCAGTATTCAAGATGGCGGCTTATGAAGGGGCCTAATGATATATGGCTAATTGTGTCGGGTTATCTAAGCCGTTGTGGATATCATAAGTAATTCAAGTTATTTAAAACTCTATTATGAATGAGCCGGAAATTTCACAAAGCATGGCCTCTTTTAAGCCGGCGATACGAGCCGCCATGGCTAACAGATGCAGTTTTTGTCTAAGTGTTGCACAAACAAGTTTCACAGATCGCATGGATTATTTTGGATCAAACGATCGTCCAGAAAGAAAAAATTTCTAGACCTAAAAACTGATATAGAGAAGTTCATAAGCTCTAAATGAGGTCTTTTTGCGGGCAAGAAGGATCTGCTAGCATAAAAATGGGTGAGAAACTACTACCGCGGGAATTTTGTACCATTTTCGGATCAAAAGGAACCTCGGTGGAGGAACTGTGAAGAAACCGAGATGAAACTACGAAGAACAGGGAAGAAACAAGGAACCCTAATGCGAATCTACTTTACGGGGTAGCAAAGATTTACTGGTGCCGATGAGCAGCGGAGGTTGCCGCCGTTTCTCTGGACCGACTCAGGGTGATGCAGCGGCCGAGGTTGATGAAGACGAGGGGCGCGGCAGCGGTGGCGGAGCTTGGGCTCTGGGGCATCAGAAGAGGAAGACGATGGATCGAGAAGAGTGACGAAGGCTTATGGGCCGGGCCTATTTATAAGGGGCGGCTGGTAAATGGGCGCGAGAAACGAGGAGGCTGAAGACATGATTATCTTGCCGCAGAAACACCTCGATTCTTGGGATGGTCATTAAGATAAGATCCGTTGGGATATGACAGAATAAAAAATGAATTTAATGGAAGATGACGTCATGGCGGGTTACCAAGAACCCGGAAGATGACGTCACGGCGGGTTATAACCTTCGCACAACCAGAAGCCGGAAGATTTTTCTTAAGGGTATTGAGGATTGACATGAACCGGTTCAAATCAATCTGGGGCCTAATGTTGAGGATATAACCATTAGAGTCACCCGCCCAGGAGGAGCCGGGTTACGTCATAATGATCATCACGTGAAGCCCAGTACCAAGCTTGAGGATGACGGTTCAGTAGTGGGCTTCAGACCCGGAGGCGGCTCAAGGCCCGTAGTGATAAACCGCCATTATGGCAAGGCTTGTAGTGTAAGGCAAGAATAGTTAAGAGTCCGAGCCGGACACTGTTATAAGCCGGCTGGGACTCTGAGAGCCGCTGGGCGTCAACCTCTCTATTTAAAGCGACGACCCGGCGGCGGTTCAGGACAAGAAAGATCAGATCGATAGCCAAGCAGAGCGGTTTAGCTCCTGGTCATCGAAACCCTAAGTAATAGCACCTCAACTGGACGTAGGCTTTTACCTTCACCGTAAGGGGCCGAACCAGTATAATCCTCGTGTCCTTTGTCCCGTTTAACCCCTTTAAGCTTCCTAGCTGCGATGGCTCCACGACTAAGTCCTTGCACGAGGACATCTGCCGTGACAATTCCACGACAAATGGTGTTTCTTTTGAGTGGGCCCTAACCCACAGGTCTTTTCCCAGGATCTGACCCGACTCTTCTAAATTTTCCCGGAGCTATTCCCAAATTCATTTCAAAGTTTAATGTAAGAATGAGTTATCATCAGTCAAATGTCTTTCTCCAAGATCTTTCAAATTCTTTCATCGTTGGTTCAACCTTCTATTCTTCATTCCGGAGTGCCTCAACAATTCATGGTGTTGTTTCTCATCGTCATTCTCGGATTGTGAAGACCGAAGAAGAGTTTCTCTCAATCTTGGTTCGTTCTCTCAAAGATTCATGGTTCTAGCTTGATGCCATCCTCTCATGATTATTCTTGATTGTGAGAATTCTTTTCACCCATCCGGAGCAATTTAGGAGTCTTTTTAATTTGATTCTCTGGAGCCCATCATCTCAGAATTATTCATTCCAGTCTTCATCTCTCGTTCTCCAAATTTTACCGGTGCATCGCTCAAGTATTCCCTACTCAGCCCGTGATCTCTTCATTCTCTTGTATCTAAAATTCCCCAAGTATATTTGGTCAATTTATAATTCTTCCTGGTGATTCGCGCTCTTTCCATCGTGCGTTTCAAGTTCTTACGGTGGTTCGTTCAAGATTTATCTTCCTTCGTTATCGTATCAACTCATTCGTTCTTTCAAATCCTACCGACGATTTGTGGAAGACCTTATTCAAGTTTGCGCTATATCTATCTTAATCCTTTCTACGAGAATTAGTAGTATGCCAAATCCGTTGCTTGTCATCAATTTATATTGGTGAAGGATACGCATAACATAATTCTTGTTCTTGTT
Organism: Triticum aestivum; assembly: GCF_018294505.1. Classification (NCBI taxonomy): domain Eukaryota; kingdom Viridiplantae; phylum Streptophyta; class Magnoliopsida; order Poales; family Poaceae; genus Triticum; species Triticum aestivum. The sequence continues at coordinate 217,251,700 of NC_057799.1, forward strand.
TCATCCAAGTGATTAATTCCTTCTTCCGGAGTTCGTAGTGATATCAATTTCTCAGTTATATGTTGTTCATCTTTCTTTGCCGGAGTTCCAAGTTTTCCGCATTATCTCATCGCGAAGCTCCATCTAAATCATCGCAAGGCTTCACCTTGTGCTCTTAACTTCTCTTTCTTTTATCATCCTTTCATTACCGGAGTTCTTCATGGAGGTTCACATGGTGGTTCGTCAAGGATTCTTTTCATTTTTCAATTGTTCTTCAAGATTTCTCTCAAAGTTATGATCCGTCAAGTAATACTTCAAAATAAACATGGTGCTCAAGACATGTTTTGTTTTGAGGAGTTCAAGCATTCTTCATCTTGCATTCCGAAGTGCAATTCTTCCTACCTTATCTGTTGAGGTGGTGTTATTGAAGGAAATATGCCCTAGAGGCAATAATAAAGTTATTATTTATTTCCTTATATCATGATAAATGTTTATTATTCATGCTAGAATTGTATTAACCGGAAACATAATACATGTGTGAATACATAGACAAACAGAGTGTCACTAGTATGCCTCTACTTGACTAGCTCGTTGATCAAAGATGGTTGTGTTTCCTGGCCATAGACATGAGTTGTCATTTGATTAACGGGATCACATCATTAGGAGAATGATGTGATTGACTTGACCCATTCCGTTAGCTTAGCACTCGATTGTTTAGTATGTTGCTATTGCTTTCTTCATGACTTATACATGTTCCTATGACTATGAGATTATGCAACTCCCGTTTACCGGAGGAACACTTTGTGTGCTACCAAACGTCACAACATAACTGGGTGATTATAAAGGTGCTCTACAGGTGTCTCCAAAGGTACTTGTTGGGTTGGCGTATTTCGAGATTAGGATTTGTCACTCCGATTGTCGGAGAGGTATCTCTGGGCCCACTCAGTAATACACATCACTATAAGCCTTGCAAGCATTGTGACTAATGAGTTAGTTGCTGGATGATGTATTACGGAACGAGTAAAGAGACTTGCCGGTAACGAGATTGAACTAGGTATCGAGATACCGACGATCGAATCTCGGGCAAGTAACATACCGATGACAAAGGGAACAACGTATGTTGTTATGCGGTCTGACCGATAAAGATCTTCGTAGAATATGTGGGAACCAATATGAGCATCCAGGTTCCGCTATTAGTTATTGACCGGAGAGGTGTCTCGGTCATGTCTACATAGTTCTCGAACCCGTAGGGTCCGCACGCTTAACATTACGATGACAGTTATATTATGAGTTTATATGTTTTGATGTACCGAAGGTTTTTCGGAGTCCCGGATGTGATCACGGACATGACGAGGAGTCTCGAAATGGTCGAGACATAAAGATTGATATATTGGAAGCCTATGTTTGGACATCGGAAGTGTTCCGGGTGAAATCGGGATTTTTCCGGAGTACCGGGAGGTTACCGGAACCCCCCGGTAACTTAATGGGCCTTAGTGGGCCTAGGTGGAAGAGAGGAGAGGAGGCCAGGGCAGGGCCGCGCGCCCCTCCCCCCCCAGTCCGAATAGGACAAGGAGAGGGGGGCGGCGCCCCCCTTCCTTCCTCCCCTCCACCTCTTCCCCCTTTCTCTCCTAGTCCAACATGGAAAAGGGGAGGAGTCCTACTCCCGGTAGGAGTAGGACTCCTCCTGGCGCGCCTCTCCTCTAGGCCGGCCGAACCCCCCTTGCTCCTTTATATACGGGGGCAGGGGGCACCTCTAGACACACAATTGATCAACGATCTTTTAGCCGTGTGCGGTGCCCCCCTCCACCATATTACACCTCGATAATATCGTAGCGGTGCTTAGGCGAAGCCCTGCGTCGGTAGAACATCATCATCGTCACCAGCCGTCGTGCTGACGAAACTCTCCCTCAACACTCGGCTGGATCGGAGTTCGAGGGACGTCATCGATCTGAACGTGTGCTAAACACGGAGGTGCCGTGCGTTCGGTACTTGATCGGTCAGATCGTGAAGACGTACGACTACATCAACTGCGTTGTGTTAACGCTTCCGCTTTCGGTCTACGAGGGTACGTGGACAACACTCTCCCCTCTCGTTGCTATGCATCACCATGATCTTGCGTGTGCGTAGGAATATTTTTGAAATTACTACGTTCCCCAACAGTGGCATCCGAGCCTGGTTTTATGCGTTGATGTTATATGCACGAGTAGAACACAAGTGAGTTGTGGGCGATATAAGTCATACTGCTTACCAGCATGTCATATTTTGGTTCAGCGGTATTGTGAGATGAAGCGGCCCGGACCGACATTACGCGTACGCTTACGCGAGACTGGTTTCACCGTTGCGAGCACTCGTTGCTTAAAGGTGACTGGCGGGTGTCTGTCTCTCTCACTTTAGTTGAACCGAGTGTGGCTACGCCCGGTCCTTGCGAAGGTTAAAACAGCACCAACTTGACAAACTATTGTTGTGGTTTTGATGCGTAGGTAAGAACGGTTCTTGCTAAGCCCGTAGCAGCCACGTAAAACTTGCAACAACAAAGTAGAGGACGTCTAACTTGTTTTTGTGGGGCAGGTTGTGATGTGATATGGTCAAGACATGATGCTATATTTTATTGTATGAGATGATCATGTTTTGTAACCGAGTTATCGGCAACTGGCAGGAGCCATATGGTTGTCGCTTTATTGTATGCAATGCAATCGCCATGTAATTGTTTTACTTTATCACTAAGCGGTAGCGATAGTCGTAAAAGCAATAGTTGGCGAGACGACAACGATGCTACGATGGAGATCAAGGTGTCGCGCCGGTGACGATGGTGATCATGACGGTGCTTCGGAGATGGAGATCACAAGCACAAGATGATGATGGCCATATCATATCACTTATATTGATTGCATGTGATGTTTATCTTTTATGCATCTTATCTTGCTTTGATTGACGGTAGATTATAAGATGATCTCTCACTAAAATTTCAAGATAAAAGTGTTCTCCCTGAGTATGCACCGTTGTGAAAGTTCTTCGTGGTGAGACACCACGTGATGATCGGGTGTGATAGGCTCTACGTTCAAATACAACGGGTGCAAAACAGTTGCACACGCGGAATACTCAGGTTAAACTTGACGAGCCTAGCATATGCAGATATGGCCTCGGAACACTGAGACCGAAAGGTTGAGCGTGAATCATATAGTAGATATGATCAACATAGTGATGTTCACCATTGAAAACTACTCCATTTCACGTGATGATCGGTTATGGTTTAGTTGATTTGGATCACGTAATCATTTAGATGATTAGAGAGATGTCTATCTAAGTGGGAGTTCTTAAGTAATATGAATAATAGAACTTAAATTTATCATGAACTTAGTACCTAGTATCTTGCTTGTCTATGTTAATTGTAGATAGATGGCCCGTGCTGTTGTTCCGTTGAATTTTAATGCGTTCCTTGAGAAAGCAAAGTTGAAAGATGATGGTACCAATTACACGGACTGGGTCTGTAACTTGAGGATTATCCTCATTGCTGCACAGAAGAATTACGTCTTGGAAGCACCGCTGGGTGCCAGGCCTGCTGCAAGAGCAACACCAGAAGTTATGAACGTCTGGCAGAGCAAAGCTGATGACTACTCGATAGTTCAGTGTGCCATGCTTTACGGCTTAGAACCGGGTCTTCAACGACGTTTTGAACGTCATGGAGCATATGAGATGTTCCAGGAGTTGAAGTTAATATTTCAAGCAAATGCCCGGATTGAGAGATATGAAGTCTCCAATAAGTTCTACAGCTGCAAGATGGAAGAGAATAGTTCTGTGAGTGAGCATATACTCAAAATGTCTGGGTATAATAATCACTTGATTCAACTGGGAGTTAATCTTCCAGATGATAGCGTCATTGACAGAATTCTTCAATCACTGCCACCAAGCTACAAGAGCTTCGTGATGAACTATAACATGCAAGGGATGAATAAGACAATTCCCGAGCTCTTCGCAATGCTAAAGGCAGCGGAGGTAGAAATCAAAAAGGAGCATCAAGTGTTGATGGTCAATAAGACCACTAATTTCAAGAAAAAGGGCAAAGGGAAGAAGAAGGGGAACTTCAAGAAGAACAGCAAGCAAGTTGTTGTTCAGGAGAAGAAACCCAAGTCTGGACCTAAGCCTGAGACTGAGTGCTTCTACTGCAAGCAGGCTGGTCACTGGAAGCGGAACTGCCCCAAGTATTTGGCGGATAAGAAGGATGGCAAGGTGAACAAAGGTATATGTGATATACATGTTATTGATGTGTACCTTACTAATGCTCGCAGTAGCACCTGGGTATTTGATACTGGTTCTGTTGCTAATATTTGCAACTCGAAACAGGGGCTACGGATTAAGCGAACATTGGTTAAGGACGAGGTGACGATGCGCATGGGAAATGGTTCCAAAGTCGATGTGATCGCCGTCGGCACGCTACCTCTACATCTACCTTCGGGATTAGTATTAGACCTAAATAATTGTTATTTGGTGCCAGCGTTGAGCATGAACATTATATCTGGATCTTGTTTGATGCGAGACGGTTATTCATTTAAATCAGAGAATAATGGTTGTTCTATTTATATGAGTAATATCTTTTATGGTCATGCACCCTTGAAGAGTGGTCTATTTTTAATGAATCTCGGTAGTAGTGACACACATATTCATAATGTCGAAGCCAAAAGATGCAGAGTTGATAATGATAGTGCAACTTATTTGTGGCACTGCCGTTTAGGTCATATCGGTGTAAAGCGCATGAAGAAACTCCATAATGATGGACTTTTGGAATCACTTGATTATGAATCACTTGGTACTTGCGAACCGTGTCTCATGGGCAACATGACTAAAACACAGTTCTCCGGTACTATGGAGAGAGCAACTAATTTGTTGGAAATCATACATATAGATGTATGTGGTCCGATGAATATTGAGGCTCGTGGCGGAGGCATTGCTGTTAATCCCGAGAAGGTTTCTGCAATTGTGAACTGGGAACCTCCTCAGAATGTCAAGCAGCTCCGCAGTTTCCTTGGACTTGCAAGCTATTGCCGAAGATTCGCTGAGAATTTCTCAAAGATTGCAAAGCCTCTTTCCAACCTCCTCCAGAAGCATGTCAAGTATGTCTGGTCTCCTGGGTGTGACGTTGCTTTCAACACCCTCAAAGAGAAGCTAGTCACAGCTCATGTCTTGACTCCTCCTGACGAATCGAAGCCATTCGAAGTTTTCCGTGATGCCTCCTTGCAAGGTCTCGGCGCTGTGTTAATGCAAGAGAAGGAAGTTGTGGCTTATACCTCTCGTCAGTTGAAGCCCAACGAAAAGAACTACCCCACTCACGATCTTGAGTTGGCGGCAGTTGTCCATGCATTAATAACATGGAGACATCTCTTGTTGGGAAGGAAAGTGGACATATTCACCGATCACAAGAGTCTCAAGTATATCTTCACTCAACCCAACCTCAACCTCAGGCAAACTCGATGAGTCGAAATGATTCAAGAGTACAATCCAAGTATTGAATATACTCTAGGCAAGGCCAATGTGATTGCAGATGCTCTGAGCAGAAAGGCTTATTGCAACAGCTTAATTCTCAAGCCCTTCCAACCTGATCTTTGTGAAGCTTTCCACAAACTCAACCTCCAAGTTGTTCCTCAAGGTTTTCTTGCCAACCTTCAAGTCACTCCAACTTTGGAAGACCAACTTTGTAAGGCACAACTCCTTGACACTATGGTGAAGAAGGTGAAACATGGTATTGCCAAGGGCCTCTCCAAATACAAGTGCTATCGCATGGATGACAGAGACACTTTATTTTTCGAGGACCGGATTGTGGTTCCTAAAGGTGATCTAAGGAAGGTCATAATGAACGAAGCACGCAATTCTCTTCTATCCATTCATCCTGGAAGTACGAAGATGTACCATGACCTCAAGTAGTTGTATTGGTGCACTCGAATGAAGCGAGAAATTGCTCAATTCGTGAATGAATGTGATGTCTGCAGAAGGGTGAAAGTAGAACACCAACGACCAGCTGGTCTCCTCCAACCTCTTGCTATTCCATAATGGAAGTTTGACCATATCGAAATGGACTTCGTTACTGGATTTCCCAAGTCCAAGCATGGGAATGATGCTATTTTTGTTGTCATCGACAAGCTTACAAAAGTGGCTCATTTCCTTCCAATCAAAGAATCTATCACAGAAGCTCAGTTGGCAGAGCTATACACCTCCAGAATTGTCTCCTTGCACGGTATTCCACAATTGATCTCTTCAGACCGTGGAAGCATTTTCACCTCTAAGTTCTGGGACTCCTTTAATAAGGCCATGGGCAACAACATTCGCTTTAGCACAGCTTTCCATCCTCAAACAAGTGGCCAAGTCGAGTGAGTCAATCAAATCCTCAAAGACATGCTCAGGGCTTGTGTCATCTCTTTCGGTATGAAGTGGGAAGATTGCCTCCCATATGCCGAGTTCTCCTACAACAACAGCTTCCAAGCAAGTTCGGGCAAGGCCCCATTCGAAATTCTATATGGCAGAAAGTGCCGTACTCCTCTCAATTCGTCAGAGACTGGTGAACGCCAACTGCTTGGCAACAACTTAATCACAGAGGTTGAAGAAATGTGTAAAGTCATCCGTGAAAATCTCAAAGCCGCGCAATCGCGCCAGAAGAGTTACTATGATAGCAAGCACCGTGACATGGCTTTCGAGATCGGAGACCATGTCTACCTCCGCGTCTCTCCAATGAAAGGCACCCTTCGCTTAGGTATCAAAGGGAAGTTTGCCCCGAGATACGTGGGTCCTTTTAAGATCATTGGCAAAAGAGGCGACCTCGCCTATCAACTTGAGCTTCCCTCCAACTTCGCAAACGTGCACAATGTGTTCCACGTGTCACAGCTTCGCAAGTGCTTCAAGACACCTGAGCGCACTATCAACTTCGAAGAGATTGACCTCCAAGAAGATTTGTCTTATCATGAGCACCCCGTTGCTATTCTTGAAGAAACTGAAAGCAAGACTCGCAACAAGTCAATCAAATTCCTGAAAGTGAAGTGGTCAGACCATTCCGACCGAGAAGTCACCTGGGAGCGCGAGGATCACCTCCGTTCCGAATATCTGGAGTTCTTTCAGTCCTAGATCTCGGGACGAGATCCTCTTGTAGTGGTGGAGTGTTGTAACACCCCGGATGTAACTTTCCATATTTGTAACTCCAACTCTTGCTATTTTCGGCTATGTGATATGATATTTCGTTCGTGGTTGGGTTCTGTCTTTCGTTTTGCTTTTTGTTCATGTCATGCATTTCATCTCATGTCATCATGTGCATCACATTTGCATTCGTGTTCGTCTCATGCATCCGGTCTTTTTCCCCGTTGTCCGCTTCGCGATCAGACACTCACACACGCACCCGTTGCACCCTACTTATCTCGTTTCGTGAGCGGGAGAAAAATATTTTCTGAATGGGCCGAGATTTGTCAAGTGGCCTTGGTACATCACCGTTAGACCACCTGGCAAGTTTCGTTCCATTTGGAGGTCGTTTGATGCCTCAACGGTTAACCGGGTAACCGCAAAAGCCTCTTTGATGTTGCAGCCCAACACCCCTCCAAACAGCCCAATAACCCATCTAAACCCCCTCCATGCTCTCCCTCGTTGGATCACGATCGTGTGGGCGAAAACCGCACCTCATTTGGACACTCCTAGCTCCCTCTACCTATATAAACACCTCCACCGTCCAAAATTCGCGGTCTAACCCTAGCTCCACCCTCTCCCTCCGCGCCGGACACGTCCGCTCCGGCCGGACGCGTCCGCACCGCTGCCCCGACGAATCGCACACCGCCACGTCACCGCGCCGCCGCCCACTGCCGCCGCAGCCCGCGGGGCCCGAATCAGGCCCTCCCAGGCCCGCGCGCTCGCCCGCCGCCGCCCGGATCTCGCCTCCCGTGCGCTGCCGCCTCCCGCCGCAGTTGCTCGCCGCCAGCCGCCATAGTTGCCAGCCGCCCGCCGCCGTAGTTGCCCGCCGACCTCGCCGTTTCGCCTCGCCTCACCGTCCGGCCGCCGGATCCCGTCACCCCGCGCTTCCCCGTCGACCGCGCCGCCTCGCCGGAGGCAACCGACATCGCCGGCGATCGCCCCAAGCTCGCCGGAGTTCCCCTCCAGTCGGATCCGAAGAAGGTGGACCAGATCCACCCATCCATCGAACCAAACATCCTCCCCGTCCCCGGATCTCCTCGTCCCGCTCCATCCCGTCCATGTTCTCGGAGGGTATATTTTCACCAAGTCCCGAAATCCTCATATTATGTGCCTCTCTTCATCATGCTATATCTCCATGACCGTGGCTCCGTTTTGCATGAATAATATATTGAAATGTTTGCCTCGTGATGCTATACATGTTAGTTCTATTTGCATGAATGTTACTATCCATATTGATGCCATTATCCTCGTTGCACAAGTGATATATGATGTTAGCTGCTGGTTCTTGACAGAACATAATGATGTGTCATTTTTGTTGCATTTTATGTGTGCATCCTATGGGCACGATGTCTACATGTTTTATGATCTACATCATTCCATCTTTACATAGGTGCAATCCATGTATTTTTTGTGCTTTGTAGTGAGTGCATCAAGCTCACGAAGTAGGGTACTTGTTGTTACTATTTCGTTAGGCTGAATCTGTCTTATCATGATGCTAGGTTTGATTGGTGCTACCATCAAATCCATGCATAATCTGGAGATGTTCCTTTAGGATGTTTTGTAGATATTGCTATGATCTATCCACTCGTGCCTCTGGTTCCAATTATGGAGTAGTGTATCTTGTGATTATCATGCTCTACTTTTGCTAAATAATGATGTTGCCATGCTATTAACATTAAGTTCAGTTTTTTCCATGTGCTTTGCTAGTGATCCATGCATCCAATGACCTTGCTCTTTCCATTCTTAGCTTCTTGAGTATGTCTATTTCGTGTTGGCTACCTTTTTATGCGATGAAAAGCCTTGTGATGAGTGATTTGAGCTTGTAAAGTTGCTATCATGAATCAGTTCCTGCCATGCTCTGTAATTCCACTAAGTCTGAATCTGTTTATAAAACTTGCTATGTTTACATGGGTGCCATCATATCTCCTGTGCCTTTTGGGCTCATGTTCAGGAAGTGAGTTTTGTTCTATACATTTAATAGAAGCATTCCATGCCTTTGTTTGCTATGTTAAGTTCCTGTAGCATGTTGTTTGCTAGCTTTAAACATTGCTACCTGCTGATGCTTTGCCATGTTTAGTATTTTCTCTAAGTCTGTGAATCTGTTATCGTTTGCACTTTTTCCTTGCTGCTTGAGCTTGCTCTAGTGAGAACTAGCAGGAGCTCAATGTTCATGATTTGTAGATCTTCGTGTGTACTTCGCTGGCATGTTCTTTCTTGCTATGTTGGAGTGCTGTAGCATAGTTTCATGATGCATTCGCAATGCTATGATGATGTTAATTGCAGTTTGGCATCATTCTTGTGTTGCTTGTCATTTGCAAACCGTGCATCCGTTTGCGGTGATCCTTATATCGATTTTGACCGAAATCATCTCATTTTTCTAGCGGCATGCTTGGTTTGCCAAGTTCATTCCTTGTTCAACCTTTTTCCTTCCGGAGTACTCATATGCATTGCACATCATATCTTGCATTCCATGCCATGTCTTGCATCATGTTGCTTGTGCATTGCACCATGATTGATTGTTGTTCCGTTGCTTGTGTTTTTGCTTTGGGTAGAGCCGGGAGACGAGTTCGTGAACGAGGAACCTGTTGAGTATGCTTACGAGGATCAAGCTTTCGACAACTCTGAGAACTTTGCAGGCAAGATGACCATTACCCTCGATGTCACTTCTACCTTTGCTTTGCTAGTTGTTCGCTCTATCGCTATGCTTGCGCTACCTACCACTTGTTTATCATGCCTCCCATATTGCCATATCAAGCCTCTAACCATCCATTCCTAGCAAACCGTTGTTTGGCTAAGTTACCGCTTTTGCTCAGCCCTTCTTATAGCGTTGCTAGTTGCAGGTGAAGATGAAGTTGGTTCCATGTTGAAACATGGATATTTTGGGATATCACAATATCTCTTATTTAATTAATGCATCTATATACTTGGTAAAGGGTGGAAGGCTCGGCCTTATGCCTGGTGTTTTGTTCCACTCTTGCCGCCCTAGTTTCCGTTATACCGGTGTTATGTTCCTTGGTTTTGCGTTCCTTACGCAGTTGGGGTTATGGGACCCCCTTGACAGTTCGCTTTGAATAAAACTTCTCCAGCATGGCCCAACCTTGGTCTTACATTTGCCTCACCTAAGCCTTTCCCTCGGGTTTTCGCGAGCCCGAGGGTCATCTTTATTTAACCCCCCCCCCCCCGGGGCCAGTGCTCCTCTGAGTGTTGGTCCGAACCAAGTAGACTACGGGGCCACCTCAGGGAACCTTGAGGTTTGGTTTTACTCATAGGATGTCTCATCCGGTGTGCCCTGAGAACGAGATATGTGGAGCTCCTATCAGGATTTTTGGCACAGTCGGGTGGTCTTGCTGGTCTTGTTTTACCATTGTCAAAACGTCTTGTAATCGGGATTCCGAGCCTGATCGGGTCTTCCTGGGAGAAGGAATATCCTTCGTTGACCGTGAGAGCTTGTGATGGGCTAAGTTGGGACACCCCTGCAGGGTATAAACTTTCGAAAGCCTTTGCCCGCAGTTATGTGGCAGATGGGAATTTGTTAATGTCCGGTTGTAGAGAACTTGACACTTGACTTAATTAAAATACATCAACCGCGTGTGTAGCCGTGATGGTCTCTTTTCGGCGGAGTCCGGGAAGTGAACACGGTTTGTGTTATGGTTTAACATAAGTAGTTTCAGGATCACTTCTTGATCACTTCTGGCTTCTCGACCGTTGCGTTGCTTCTCTTCTCGCTCTTATTTGCGTATGTTAGCCACCATATTTGCTTAGTGCTTGCTGCAACTCCACCTCATTACCCCATCCTACACATAAGCTTAAATAGTCTTTATCTCGTGGGTTTTGAGATTGCTGAGTCCTCGTGACTCACAGATACTACCAAAACAGTTGCAAGTACCGATGATACCAGTGCAGGTGATGTTACCGAACTCAAGTGGGAGTTCGACGAGGAACTTGGTCGTTACTACGTTTCGTTTCCTGATGATCAGTAGTGGAGCCCAGTTGGGACGATCGGGGATCTAGCATTTGGGGTTATCTTCTTTTCATTTGGTTTTGACCGTAGTCGGTCTGTGTGTGTATTTTGAATGATGTATGAATTTATTTATGTATTGTGTGAAGTGGCGATTGTAAGCCAACTCTCTTTATCCCATTCTTGTTCATTACATGGGATTGTGTGAAGATGACCCTTCTTGCGACAAAACCTACAATGCGGTTATGCCTCTAAGTCGTGCCTCGACACGTGAGAGATATAGCCGCATTGTGGGCGTTACAGCCACTCTACTGCGACAACGAAAGCGCCATCAAGATTGCCAACTATCCAGTCCAGCACTCAAAGACAAAGCACATTCAGATCCGTCATCACTTTTGTTAGAGATCATGTCATGAAGGAAGATATTGATATGATTCACGTCAACACTGAAGAGCAATTGGAAGATATCTTCACAAAGCCCTTGGATGAGAAAAGGTTTTGCAAGTTGCGGTGTGAGCTAAATATCTTAGAATCCTCAAATGTCCTGTAATTGGACACACATCCTAACGCTTATGCATGTTGATGACTTAGATGTGCAACACACGAAGTAACATATATATCTTCAATCAATGAAGACATACACTCTAAGTATGAATACATTAACGCGGAATTTGACTTCGGAGCGCCACGATAATTGTGCGCCGTGTCTGGGTCTAATACTTCCTATACGGTGGGTAACGCCACGACCAAAATTTCTCGAAGATTTTCGTTTGGCGTCATGATTGCATTATTTCCGCATTTGGTTTATCTTCAACATTGATATGTCTTCTAAGTTTATCTTCGCAATGTTGATTTGGTCCTTTTGATATATATATTTATTTGGTGTTCTGTCCTCTTCAACATTCACTTATAGCTATGTCTTCGAGCTTGCCATTTTCTGAACTAAGCGAATGTGATCGGACCCTAACCCCTTCCGTGCTTCTTCCTCAAACTCTATCTATCTAGTCATATGGACTCTATTGAAACATGTCAAATATCTTCACTGGGTCCTTGTCAGCTGAAGATACAGAGGCAGACATTTAAAACTGCTTTCAATGCTCTATCTCTTTTGCCTGAATACCGGAGAAGCCAGAACGACCACCCGACAAACCAGGCCTGCGTGGGAACATGGAACAACTTCCAAGGAGTTGCATGCGTGCCACGTGTCCATCAGATGTGAACCGCCAGGGGCACTTGCATAATTGGGCTATGCAGCCCTTTACCTTATAAATACTCACCCCGCACGGTCATTATCTCCCCTTCCTCCTCGCCACCTCGCTCAAACCCTAGCGCCACCGCTAGCTCGCGTCGACGCCGGAGACAAAGCGCTTAGCTGCCGCGACCTCTTCGACGCCGTCCTCATGCCGGCCGCGGACCTCGTCTTCTCCGCCACTGTCGTAGGTGTCTTTCGTCGCCAAGTTAGGGCGCGGGAGATTGGGCTGCCCGGCCTCTCATCTGCCTCGTCTAGCAGTTCATTGGGGTAAATAAATGTCACTTTTTATAGTCTTTTTGATCCTTCAAATCCATCCACTTCCACCAAAAGTGGTTTCTACACTTCCAAATCTGGATCTGTCTCTTTCTGCATCTCATATCATGCAAAGGGTATTCAGTTATGCTTCATAACTCGTTAGATTCCTCACTTGTACTTATTCATGGATTCGTACAAATCTGGAACCAACTCTCTTGAAATAAGTGAATGTCTTCGCTCTATGAGGTCAATGTCTTCAAACTGATTTATCTTCAAAATCTTCTAAGAATGCATATGACCTCTTCCCCTTCCCTCGCATCTCTAATGTTGTCACAGGTACATGTCCGTGGGAGAATCCCTTGGTTCTCCTAGTCCGCATTCATTTGCAGAGTTCTTACAGCATCATATTCACTCCCCTAAAGCCAGTTCTTGCTTGACAAGTCGACGGAAGCCTTTCACTGTTCTGAAGCCTATCTGTCTGAATATCATGGCCACTGAGAAATCCGCAAGAAAGGGTGGCAGACAGTGTCGTGGCAATACCGCTCAAGATCTGCCTCCGGATCTGTATGAGATATACAAGACAGATCTTGAGGAGAACTACAATCAGCGCAAGACCCGGATCCAATGGATCCGAAGATATTGGGCAGAACAGTGGTTCAAGTACAACTTCGTCACTGCTAAATATGTTGAGAAGAACACTATAAAGCGCCCGTGGGGAGATATTCTCTACAAAAATCTGGAACCCAAGTCCAAGCCTAAAGCTATTACCCAAGGCTTCTATCCTTGCATGGTCCGAGGACCACAACCTGCAAATGCTGAGCCATCATCTTTGCTATGGTGTCGTGACGACAATATCTTCAAGCGCAACTATCAGTTCGCAAAGGAGTCAGCTGCTAAGAACAGGAACGATCTCAGACTCAACTTCAACCCTGGTCTGTCTGCTCCAAGGCCAGATGGCACACGTGACGCAAATCCCAATGTCATCGGCCCCTTCACTAGCTTCGATGGGATCCTCTCGCACATTGCTACTCAGAGGGCCGCAGTGGATCAATCTGCTGATGACGCAGATCGTGAAGATGCGCCAGCACCACCGAAGAACAACAAGAAGAAGACAAAAGCTTCAAAGCCCTCTGCCCCACCAACCGCTTCCCTTATGAAGCCCTTGAAGGCTGCACCTCCTAAACCCAGTGTGCAGTCTGAAGACTTGTCTCGCATCTCCAAGAAGACAAACAAGCCCAAGAAGATTTCCGGGCAAGGCCTCACTCCTTCTGCCATTCTGCGCAACGAGGAAGACACCATAGATCTGTCAAGTGATGGAGATCTTGGTGATGAAGCTATTGAGATGCTGATCAAGAGCAAGCAAGAGGCAGAGATCTTCAATGATCTGCCCCTCTTTGATCTTGATATATTGAACAAGTTCATCGATGAATGGTTTGGCAACTAGAGCATCAGTATTGATGACCTTCAGCTGCCAGTGGACATCAGTGTCACTTTTCATGGAGCTATTGCAAATGAGTTGGCCTTAGCTCAGAAAATCGTCGAGCTCAAGAACAAGATTGATCATGAGAAGGCGCATTTCAAGAAGCACATGGCCAAGCTCAGTGTGGCCGATGTGCAAATCTTCAAGAAGATGCTGCATGATCTTAAGGAAGAGTTCCACAAGAAGCGTGAAGAAGCCAAAGGCTCACGCGAGCACATGAAGTATTATGCGCAGAAATGTGTTCAAGCGCATAATGAAGCTGAAAAGCGAAAGGCTCTTGGGCGTCCTGGCATCGACCCCAGGATGGCTGCCAAGCAAAAGAAGAAGTCTATTGAAGCCCAACTTGAAGCACAATGGCAGGAACGACCAAGCATAATCTTCCCTGCCAGCATGACTGGCTCGAAGCCAAAGGTCCCCTCAGCAGCTTCAGATATGAAGAAGACACAGCAAGCCGAGCCCGAAGCCAGGAAGAGGAAGCATAAGGACACATCTGATGATGCTCCCTCCAAGAAGAAATTGAAGACAAAGGCTTCAAAGTCTTCAAAGAAAGAGCGTGCTGCTGCCCCAGAGCCCCTCATCGTTGAACCTATCTCCGTCGCTCTTCCTGCTTCAACCAACCAAGAGCGTCGTCTAGTGATCCATGAGCCTGCTTCCACAGAGGCTCATGCAAGTGAAGAAGTTCAGCTGCTGACCCCAACACAGCTGAAGACATTGGTCATGACAACAATGTGCGTGATGATGAAGTCCTTCCTCAGCCCGAGCCTCAGTCGGTATCATCGCCTACTCCAATGAGCAGTGAACTTATCAGCATTGGTCGTCCATTGACGCCAATCGCTCAAGATGACTCATGGGTCGAGCGCCAACAACAAGACACCCCAGTACAAGATGAGACACCACGTACTCCCCCTGCTCAAGTTACTTCTTCAGTTCTTGATGATGAAGATTACATGGAACAGACCAGTCCTTCTCCAAAGGCGTCGCCAGCATTTAGCAGGCTTCACAAAGGCCTCTGGCCACAGGTCTCCATGTCGAGCATTCCAGAAGGAGAAGCACAACACACTAGCTCAGCAGCACGTCAAGTGTTTCCTGAAGCCACTCCTTCTGCGACTGCCTCAGAGTCTGAAGCCAAGACTGCCGAAGAGATTCCGGCTGCATCAGCCGAAGAAGAAAGAGAAGCCACACCCCTAGTAAGTGATCCAGTCATTCTCGAGGAGAATGTGATTGTGCCCGACCCTCCAGGCCTTGAACAGATGGAGCTTGAAAACCCTGAGGCTGCCAACAACAATGCCACTGAAGCCAATGACTCTGTCATGGCTGAAGACAATGTGGAGTTTGAAGCTAATGTGAATGCTGAAGCCACCGTGACGCCTATCATCTCGAATGGCGCCGTTCCTCCCCCAAGGACACATACCATGGAACGTGCATTCAATCGCGAAGGTGAGCTTGTCACAGTCAGATGGCCTTTTATGGTTCCACCCACTGCTCCCGGGCCACAGTATGATTATCATGTGGAGCAAATGCCTCAAGTTCAGAAGCTAAAGCCACGTCTGCCAAGGCTTCCAAGTGCTGTCACCACCCAGGGCTCATTCAGCGTGCTCAGCTTCAGAGAGCACAATACCTTCTTTGACAGCGCCAAGAACCCATACACGAAGCCCAAGATCTCCTGTGACAGATTTTGGAGCCATCAGCAACGAAGCTATTACTCATGCATCCTGTACAACCAAGACCGGATCTTTCCACACATGTGTCTGGATTGTGAGGCTATAACTGGGCTGCCATGTCTTGAAGAGGCTCTTGACTACTTTCGGGATGTTGGTCTTCAGCCTTTTGTGACTGACAAGGAACACTGGAATGAAGAGCTTCTGCTGCACTTCTATGCTACACTCCATATTCGAGGCTACAACAGGGATCCGAAGACTTGGATCCTTGAGTGGATGACAAGTGATGTACATCACGAGCCCAAGCTCAAGACATCATCGAGCTTACTTCCCTGCCCACTCCAGGTGAGTTATATGAACCTGGTTGTCAGCTTCACATGAATGAGCTGCAGAGTATTTTTCAGAAGCCTGAGCCAAATATAAGCCAAATGCTTAGCATGATGAAGCCATTGCCACAAGATGCTGAATATCCAAAAGAGTTCTTTGTGAAGGACCTCGAGTACTTGCCATGCACAATGTATCATATTCTGAGGCGTACTCTATGGCCCATCAAGGGACATTCTCCTGAAGCTAAACTTGAAGGCACCATGAAGACTTTGGTATTCTATATCATCAATGGCATCAGGTTCAACACCCAGGATTTCTCCATCACACAAATTGCTGCTTCTGGGATTGATCTGTTTGGCCTGAAGTTCTATGCACCATGGGTGATGTGCCTGATTAAGCTTCATTCCACCATTGACTATCAGCCCTCAGCGCGCAACCATATTGTCTTTCTGCCTGAAGTTGATCTGTGTATAGAAGCCATCTACCCCGAGCCTACAAAGAAGCCACTCCACCTTCAGAATGCTGAATTTCAAAGCTTCTCGCAGCCAATCGAAGGAATTCTTGTGCCCAATGCTACAACTCCTGCATATCCTCTGGCTGGCAACATGCGCTTTCTGCACCAAACCAACACCGAAGCCACTGCAAGCAAAATTGCCCAAAGGCCTCAGAAGCGTCCTCGTGTACTGAATGACCGAGAACTTCTAGTGGATTTGCATGAAAAGCAGGATAATCATCATGACTGGCTGGAGCGTCAGATGCAGAGTCTCTTGGTGGATGTCAATTGCATCCGTAACCTAGCCACCAAGAACACATTTGGTGCCCATGAAGCCTGTCAGCGGTCCTGGAAGAGCCTTACACTACTATGTTCTGAAGATAATCTGCGTGCAGATTGGAATTGCATCAATAGGAATGACAATTGAAGACAATGTTGCCGTCTTCAATTTCTTCAGGGATTCAGGCAAATGTGGAGCTGATGCCTTTCTCTTGTTTTCTTAACACTCAGTAGCCTTTGTCTTCTTCACTTCTGATGTAGAAGGAAGGGTGATAAGCTTCAAAGATGAAGTCATTGTTGGAGCTGCTGCCGAGGAACATGTTGGAGCAGTTTCACCACGCGTGACTGATATAGTCACACTGTCAGGTTCTTCAGGCGTGACACTTGTAGTCGCCCTGGGAGTTTCTTCAGTCACAACATTAGTAGTTGTTTGTTCAATTTCTTCAGGTGCAACTTTGTCAGTTGCCCTGGCAGTCTCTTCTGTAGTCGAAGGCGCAGTCACACTGGCCTGTGCTATTGGAGGTGGAGCTGAGGAGCTCGATGGTGGTGTCATGCCAAACTTGACAGCTTCTCTTTTGTTGTGGTCTTCAACAACCTTTGTTGAGGCAGTGATGAATCTTTCTTTCACGCCACAACAATGGTTAGCTTGTCTCTCATATTCTTCAGCCAGCTGATGAATTTCAGTTTGCAATTGCAACAGCTGCCGCGGGGTTATAGTCATCATCCTTTTATTTAGTTCCTTCTCCTTCTGAATAGCACTACAAAAAAATACACTTCCATGATGATAAGTGTTTGTCACAGTAGGTCACGTTTTCTGTCATGCATGTACTTCCATGACGATTTTATAACAGAATCAAAATAGTCATACCTGTGTTGTCGTAGAAGTGTTCCATGAAATTACCACAATTGTCATCACGAAAGTGTCCACTTCCATGATGATAAATCGCGTGTCATAGAAGTGCTTTCATCTAGGGTAACTGACACGTGGTATCCACCGTACCGGGTCGCCGTTAAGCTATCGGGTTCCGGTTTGGATCCGATAACCCGTTAACAACTAAGACTAATGAGGATTTTCCATGTGTAAAATTATCATTGGCTATAGCAACCACGTGTCAGCACCGCGAAAAGGACATATGTCAACCGCCCAATGGACAAGAGGCGCCTATGATACGTCGACACATGGCAAGGCCCAACAGCGGCTCATTTAGGTTAAAAAGGCTGGCCCAGTCAAAATTAGCGGGCTGGCCCATTAATGGCCTGCTTGTAGACGACCCATTCACAGTTAAGGCCCGTACGGCTAGTGTCAAATCAGCCCGTCAACGGCCCGTTCTAAACTTGTCATCATCGCGACCCAAGGTCACTTCTGGCCCGTTAACAGTCTGCTAAGTATTTGGGCCGAATTACGGCTCGGTGTGTTTCCGGCCTGTTAAAGGTCCTGCTTCATTTGGGCCCATTTATTGGTCATTGAAACTTTCGGCCCATAAATGACCATGAAGGATTTGGGTCATATTCGGCCATGTCTGACATTCGGCCTCTTAGAGGCCCACTGTAGATTTGGGCCACTTCCAGCCTGTTGTGATTTTTGGCCTGTTAACGTTAGACGAAATCCATGGGCCATATGTGGCCCAACGTCACATCGTGCCTATTAACGGCCCATATAAAACTGATACTAATCAAGACTGGCCGAACTTCCGGCCCGTTAAAGGCCCATGTAGTAGGTCGACGCATTTCTGACCCGTTTGAATTTTGGCCTGTGAACGATCCGCATTGTAAATGGGCCACCACGAGCTGAGATAAATTTTGGCCTGCTAATGACCAGCGGGTTATTTGGCACAATCAGGGCCCAATCTCACTTTCGGCCTATTAAAGTCCCATGTTAGTTATGGCCTTGAGATATTTACACATGTTAACGGCCTATTGTTAGTGAGGGCCCAAATTATGTTTAGGCCTATTAAAGGCCCACCAGGGGCACAAGCCAACCAAAAATATGAAAGCTTATGCCGATTTAGGCCCAGATATTTTTAGTGGGCTACATGCAAATTACGACCCATAATCGTTTTTAGCCCAATTGAAATCGGCCTAACGATTGTTGGCACCTTGGGCTCCTACGAAGCTTTCGGCTGAATAAATTACTAAGATAAACCTACATTATACAAAAATAGTGTCATAATTTCTACAGCCTTTGGTAGCACGATAATGATGTATCACAACAAAATAAATTCCAGCCATACAACAAAAGGCTTGTTGGCATAAAGTTTATAGTCCCTGCAGATAAAAGCACCACCAGATGTATAAAAGCATAGATCATTTGAACTTAGTGCTAATGTTTCAGGCTGTAGATCTGATGGAGCAGCACCATCTTCCCCTTTTTTCTACCATCGCTCTTGAAAAATGAAGCATATGTCTGATAGTCTGGTTTCAAAACCATTCATATCTTGATGACATTTTTCAACCACTATTCTTGTTTTCGAAACGACGTCCATTAGGGATTGGACTTGTGTCTGGAGCACAGATATATCACTCTGTCTAGCCAGAAGATTTTGTGGAGTAGGCGATTTGGACGAGGTTACCTTGACAACCAACCCAGAATCACGCAGGAAGGTGCTTTTTGCACTATTAGTGGTGAGATACCGACGCACTACAGCGAGAGGTGACATTATGCCTATGGTAGCCTCGTCACCTTCAGGTGGTTGTGGCTGTTCAATCATTTGTTCCATAGCTTTCTGAAAGTTTGAACTTGTAGATTAGTGTACCAGATAAGTTACTAAGAGACAAAAACAAACAAAGTAGGTTTCACATTTATACATAACTTATTTGGTGAACTTCTGTAGTACATTAGCTTGTATTGTAGTGTGAACTACATAAAAAAATCATTTTCGAAACATATGTCCATGTAGCATGCCTATTGTATTGTCTATTTCCTCACATTCGTTGACGTCTAAGGATAAAGAGACATGGTTTAAAGTAGGATGAACATAGTATGGCATCATTCGTTGACATCATTCATATCAACACCAAGACGGTACCTGACAGTGATGACCCGAGACCAACGCTCCAGATGCCTTCCTGTTATTTTGTTGTCGCCGTGTGATTTATTTGCTTGTTGCATTCATAATTGCATCATCGCATTCCATCGGCACTCCGTTGCCGTCATTTTTTTCAAAACTTGCATCTGTTGGTAGTGACGCTTCCCGGTTGTCTCTGTTGACCTTCTCGGACCACTTGCAACCTGGATCTTTGTTCTCTCTCTTGACTAAGCCGGAGTCTCTCTGCACATTGCTCAAACCCCCTCTTCTTCTTCTTCTTCTTATCTAAGCCTATGCTCTTGGTGTTGATGCTCATGAGGTTCATCTGATCTTGCCAAGTCCTGTTGTGTTAGCAGTGCTTCGGAAGTAGTGTTACGTGTGAAGGCAGCTTGGGAACTGGCCAGTTGCGGAGCAAACGAACGAGTAACTCATTGAGATGCCGATACAGTTGAAGCGGATGCTGCAGCTGGTGGAGCAGGTGATATTGTGTTTGTAGATTTAGCCGGTGGACATGGACCTTCTACTGCACTATAAGTACCAGTAGAATCTCGAGGGCAGATCCTTTTCCATTGCACCCGATGAGTAACACCATTCCCTACTATATTCTTTTCCTTGCTCTTTTTTGACTTTGGGATCTCAAGCCATACCCACAACACGAAACAATAAAATCGCTCTTCAGAAATCATTGATGCATGATACATACAAGCAATACATCGATGTAAGACAACCGTATGAGGATGGAATATGTAAGAAAAAAAGGACGACAAGACATATTCACAGCAATGATGTGTAAACTAAGAAGAAGGATTTTCAAGAAAATAGAAGTAATGCAAGCTAGACACCATATGAAAGATGCAACCAATATCACTTCGCCAAGTTAAAAGTGTCTTGTCATAAGTGGCATTTTGAAAAATTAGAAGCAGTACAACCTAGAAATAAATGCAAGATGCAACCACTATCAAACTGCCATGTTAAAAGCGTCCAATCATGAGTGACTAATGCGGGATACACAACAACAGTATTTTGATGTAAGAGCATGGTCTGATAGATAGATGTAGTGTATTCTAGACACAGAAAGGCATGTCATATGCACATGTATAACGTTTAAACTCAGCAAGCACAGTTTATTGAAAATAGAAGAAATACAGGCTAGACAACATATGCAACATGAAACCAATTATCACACTGTCAACTTAGAGCAAGCACCTGCGATGGTGGAGTACGGGAGATGAACTCCTCATGTAGACTTGGGACTTCAACTGCATTAGCAGTAGCAGTGGAAAATCTAGGGAGTCTCTGTTTGCATCGGTCCGGAGGACCACCAACATCCCGTAACTTACTCTTTTCCTTCCTCTTTTTTGATATTGCTTTCTGAAGTCAAAACCACAAGAAGATGAATAAATTAGCTTTGCATTACCGGTTGATGCATGATACAGACGAACACTACTTTGATGTAAGGCAAGCGCATGATAGGAGGATGGAATATATACAAAAAAGACAACATTGCATATTCACATGTACAATAGGAGGATGGAATATGTATAAAAAATGTAAGCATAAGGCATTTCAACAAAATTAGAAGAAATGAAAGCTAGGCACCATATGAAATGCAATCAATATCACTCTATCAGGTAAAAAGTGTCTCGTGGTAAGTGCCATTTCAAGAAATTAGAAGCAGTACAAGCTAGAAGACAATGCAAGATGCAACCTACATCGCACTCAAAAGTTAAACGTGTCTTATGGGCAAGTGATTATTGCAGGTATAAGTTGTCAGCTACACAGATGCAATTCAACAAAATTAGAAGCAATACAAACTAGACATCATACGGAACATTGAACCACATATAACAGTTCCAAGTTAGAGCAAGCACCTGTGATGGTGGAGTAGGGGAAATGTGCTCATCATCTACACAGCTACGTTGACTGTCCAGCCTTCACTACAAAAAAAAGACACATCCGTGACATTTTGGGCCGAACGAATTTTTTTTCTGTCATCCTTATGACACTTCTATGATGATAATTGTGACAAAACCTAGTATCATCATAGATGTGGTGGGCTCCTACTTCTATGAAAAAAATCATGACAGAAAATGGGCTTTTCATCCTGGGCGGGCCGGAGAGGCATCTGCATGACATTCCTTGGGCCGTCCATGATGGGAAAAACCGTGGTAGAAGCGAGGACGAGGAAAATATTGGGGAGTTCCCGGTTACGGTGGGTGGTTAGGGGCCGAGCGATGCGCGTTTCTCTCGTACACGTACGCGCGTGGGTGCGAGGCGTTGGGCTCTAACTGAACCTGAGCGAGGCGTTCGCCTACTGCACCCGAGCGATTACACTGCAGGCTACGCGTTACTGAACCCGAGCGATTGATGGATCTGGCTGTTAACTGAACCCGATCGAGCGATTCCTTTGCTACTGCTGCTAACTGTAGCCGATCGAACCTGCTGCCCCTTGATGAACAGTGAGCGTTGTTGGGGGGTTGGATGAACAGTTCCCGGTGGGGGGTTGGATGAACAGGACCCCGTGGTAGTAGAGGCCGTTGCCTCTGGATGAACAAGACCCCGATCTAGCCAGTTGGGGGTGGATGAACAGGACCCCGTGGAGGGCTGGATGAACAGGACGACCCCGTGGAGGGCTGGTTGAACAGTAGCCCGTGGAGGGGTGGTTGAATAGGACCCCGTGGAGAGACCTGGTTGAACAGTAGCCGGTGGAGGACTGGTGGAGGCTGGATGAATAGGAGCCCGTGGATGAACAGTCGCAGGTGGAGGCTGGAGGAGGTCGATGGTGGATGAACAGTAGCCCGTGGAGGCTGGAGGAGGTCAACAGTGGAGATGATTAGTAGCCCGTGGAGTCCCGTTTTGCATTATGCCACACCCCTCCCGATGAACAGGACCCCCGTTTCGACCGTAGCGCTCCAACACAAGTCCGTTTCCTCCATTTTGTGGTACGCTACACCCCTCCCGATCAACAGGACCCCGTTTCGACCGCAGGAGGTCGAAGAGAAGTCCGTTTCCTCCGTTTTGCGGTACGCCACACCCCTCCCGGTGAACAGGATCCCGTTTCGACCGTAGGCGGTCGAACATAAGGCCGTTTCCTCCGTTCCGCGGTACGCCAGGCCTCATTTCGATCGGTTGTTCCGTCCAAGCCGGTTGGCTCCCAATGAACACGACGCATTCCGTTGCCTCGCGATGAACACGACGATGCAATTTCTCCGTTCCCACCTAGCCATGTACACGAGCCCTGGCCGTACGTATGCACGAGTAGGCGTTCGAGACCCCGCCCGTATGTACGTACGTGGCCGTATTTACTTTCTTGCACCCTGGCTGTATGTACGTGCACACGATATTAACGGGACTGCGTGACATGCTACGTGCACGCCTCTACTATGACACGTGCCCTTCCTTACTCGGCCATGGTTCATCGCTCCAGCCTGCAGATAGACTGATCGTATGTACGTACACGTTCGCGACCAGAATGACAACGCTACGTACGCTTCGACCAGGTGGGTCCCGACTGTCAGGGAGGATAAGGAGGCACTTCCTTGCGTGCGAAGATGTAGCTGGTGGGTCCCAGCAGTCAGGGGGGAAACATTTTGTTTGCGAAATACGGTGGCCCATCTGGTGGATCCCTGCTGTTAGGTGGAGGAATCATTATTTTGCGCGTAATAAGGAGGCACTTCCTTGCTGCGTCCGTGGACCCAGCTGTCAGCCTCTCCACGTATAGTACTCTTCCGATGGAAGTCGTTCCTTGACCACATTGACCACGCCGCGCCGAGAGCACAAAGGCGGTGGACGACGGTAAGGCCTAGGAAGGGGACGACAAGGAGTCGGGGAAGACGCGACAGTGGATGTCCACACGGAGAGGAGTACGAAGGTTCACTGGTTCGGCTCCGGTGTGAGGCTGCCGTCGCTCCAGAATAATAGGGGGTGTGGGTGAGTAGAGGGATGGCCTGGCCAGCGGTGGGAGTAGTAGGGGGCGGTGAGGCCTCCGCGGCAGCCCAGCCGGCCACAGGAGGCACGAGCAGGCGGCACGACCGGCGCTGGTTTGGCGGCTGGAACAAGAAGACCAGAGGTTGAAGAAGCACTACGGCCATTGGATGGACATCGTACGGTCATTGGAGCTAGAATCGTTCATATTGACTAAGTTGACAAAGCCCTCCGTCCCCGTCAACTTAGTAGGCCCACAAGTGAGCCTCCCACTATGGTGGGTCCAGCTAGTAGGGGGAGTATTAATTTTTTTGTGTTGACCACGCCGCGCCGAGTGCATCCAAGGTGGTGGGCGAGGGCGAGGCTCTGGACAGCAAGGAGCCAGAGATGGGAAAACGTGGGAGTGGAGTCACAGACGGAGAGGTGTACAAGGGTTAACTGGTTCTGGTGCGACGTGGTTCGACAGTCGGAGGAGAAGAACAGAAGGTGTGGAGGGGTGGAGGGATGGCCTGGCCGGCGGTGGGGTAGCGCTTCACAGCGAAGCGTGCTAATCAGAGCTGCTAGTAGCAGGAGGCGGGAGCAGGTGGTCCCCGCAGCGCTGGAGGAAGAAGACGAGAGATTGAAGATGGATGCCGGTCGTTGGATGTAAATCTAACGGCTAACGATGTCACAATCATTTGTTGACTAAGTTGACAACGACTTGTGTTGGCTTCGACCTATTGGCCCACATTTCAGCCTCCAAAACTGTGGCACATATTCAACCCATTTTTTTTTCAGAATTTACAGTCCATTTGACCTTTGTTTAGATCTACAGTCCATTTGTTGGGCTGGGTGAACAAATAATGTAGCGTCCATGCGGCCCATTTTTTTTAAAACTACAACCCATTTTCACTTTCTCAAAATACACAAATTTGCTGGGCTGGCTGAACAGATAATGTAGCGCCCATGCGGCCCATTTATTTTTTCCTAAAAAATTACAGGCCATTTGCACTTTCTCGAAATACACGATTTTGCTGGGCTGGTTCTAATTATAATGTTGGGTTGTGTTCAGCAATGTTATCAAAAAATAAACAGGGGCTGAGCATTTTGTTATAAATATATTTAAATAATAAGTGATTTATTATTACATTGGTCATTAAATCTTACGCTTTTGTACACAATCACCAGGATTTTCGTTGCGTTAATGTAAAAAAATCCAGGATTTTATTATTAAAAAATTATTTTTATAAGTTAATAAGATGTGGGATATTGTTTTCTTATATATGTAAGTATGTGTTAAATATATGATGAAAATAAAAATAATATATAATAACATATAAAATAATTTAAATATATATAATATAGTTAGAAGGGAAACATAAGTTGGACCTGGCATTCCTATTCTTATATAGAAAAATAGATCAGACCTCCTCGTTTTCTTCAAAAAAAATACATAAGTTGGGCTGCCGATGCTTCAGGAAAAAATAAAACCTTGGATGGGAGGTCCATAGGCCGGTCGATACATGACGACCCTCAAGAAAATACAAACCGACATGTCATGGGCTGCACATGTTAAAAAAGAAAGCCTAGACGGGGCAGCCCACAACCCAGCTAATACTTGCTGGCCCACTGATAATAAATGATACCTGCCAGCTCCCCGGCTTCGTTGTAAATTTATCTCCTTTAGTAACTACATTGAAGAACCTAAAAAAAATGTAACTATGTTGAAAAATGTCGGTGTCAAAACTTGCGGATCTCGGGTAGGGGGTCCCGAACTGTGCGTCTAAGGTCGATGGTAACAAGAGACGGGGGACACAATGTTTACCCAGGTTCGGGCCCTCTTGATGGAGGTAATACCCTACTTCCTGCTTGATTGATCTTGATGAATATGAGGATTCCAAGAGTTGATCTACCACGAGATCGTAATGACTTAACCCTAGATGTCTAGCCTGTATGATTGTGATCGCCTCTACGGACTAAACCCTCCGGTTTATATAGACACCAGAGGGGCCTAGGGTTGTACAGAGTCGGTTTATAGAGGAAGGAATCTTATATTCTAACGCCAGCTTGCCTTCCACGCAAAGGAGAGTCCCATACGGACATGGGAGGAAGTCTCCTATCTTGTATCTTCACAGCCCATCAGTCCGGCCCATGTCACATATGCCGGACGTCCGAGGACCCCTTAATCCAAGACTCCCTCAGTAGCCCATGAACCAGGCTTCAATGACGATGTGTCCGGCGCGCAGATTGTCTTCGGCATTGCAAGGCGGGTTCCTCCTCCGAATACTACAAAATAGCCCTCGAACACAGAGAACGTGTCCGGCTCTACAAAACAAACTCCGCAAAGAGCATAATATTTAACAAGTCCCATTTACTGACATCTTTTGTAGCGAGACGCCATGTCTCTAACCGGTCATTATTTCGAACCGTTTTTAGCCTCCCGCTCCGTGTTTTGAGGTGCAGTTTCCATTGGCACGTCTTCTTGAAGCAGAGATCGTGTCCCCTTATCAAGGTATCCTCATCAATATGGGCGTGGGTAATCCAACCGTGCTGTTGGCGATTTCTTTGGGAATAGGCGAGCTTTAAGGCTCGTGAGGGGGCGTTCGATATTCTTCGCCTTTATAAAGGGGTACAGACCCCCCCACGCCTATCTCTTCCCCAATCTTCCCAACTCCAGGCTCCAGCGCCCAGGATTAGATTTCATCCATTGTTACCAGGCCCTCTAGTTATGTCCGGATCCATCTCCCAAGGTAGGTGGGCAGCCTCCTCGGTCACCGAGGAGGACATCGCGAAGCTTCGGAAGGCGAGGTACCTGACTGCGGAGATCCCCCACAGGCTCCCTACTAAAGGGTAGGTCATCCCCACACCGAAATCCGGCGAGAGGGTTGTATTCATCTCCCACTTCCTCCGCGAGCTAGGGTTCGCTCTTCACCCCTTTGTTCGCAGGCTCATGTTCTATTATGGGCTAGATTTTCACGATCTAGCTCCGAACTCTTTTCTTCACATCTCGGCGTTCGTCGTCGTGTGCGAAGCCTTCTCGGCACCCCTCCACACTTCAGCCTATGAATCAAGACTTTCAACGTGAAGCCGAAGCTAGTTAACGGGGAGGAAGCGAAATGCAGCGGTGCTATGGTGAGCAAGCTTGCCAACACTACCTGGCCGAAAGGCACCTTCACAGAAACCTTCAATTCATGGCAACAGGAGTGGTTCTATATCACCGAACCCCGCAGCACCAAATGGGTAGCCACACCAGTGTTCCGATCCGGCCCTCCATTGCGGCTCGCATCGTGGATAAATAAGGGGCTAGACAGGGGATAAGCTGATGAAGTTTAGACGCTGCAAAGTCGTATCCGGAGTATCCTCGAAAGGGACGTTGGCCTTATCAACGTGATCCAAGTGATGCTAGTCCGCCGGATCCTCCCGTGCCAGCGACGTCCTCTCTGTATGTGGGAGTTTAATCTAGAAGGACCGCGGACACTTCAGTAATTCTTCGGCACAACGCATGAAAGGATGTGGAAGCTATTCTTCAAGACTCGAAAGCAGTGGCCAGACACATCAGAGGACATCGGCCTCGACTGCAACCGTCCGGATACCCCGGTAAGCACCCAATTTCTGACCGCAACTTAGTTGATTATCCCACAGTGATGTGCTGAGAGCTCTATCTTTAACCAGGGTTGGATAAAGAAGGCGGAACGAATTAGCGATTTGTTTAGGTCCACTTCCCGAAGACTCGGCCGATCCTGTGTTGATGAGGATGTTGGTCCCGACGCCGTATCAAGTGCCAGTGCCATAAGACAAGAAGAAGAGCGAAGAAGCTGAAAGCGGCCTCCACTCTATAGGTATGCCGGGCACTATGTCCGGGGGGACTGAAGCTCCCTCTTCGATAGACGAAGGGGAGGGAGAAGGTGATATCCTTTCCCCTCATGGGAGGAAAAGGACTGCGTCCGAAGACTTGGAGGTGGAAGCACCCAAGAGAGGGAAAGTAGCCCTACCATATGGTTCGGGTTCCAAAGCCGATGTCGTTGCAAGGCACCTCTCTAGGGACAAGCCCCTTGCCGAATCGTAAGCGAACAAGGGTGCTTTAGACACATCTTGTTCTTTTCGGCTGCTGGGGTAACATTTGAACTATATGCTTGCAGTTCGGCCCACAGTCCACCCCGACAGTCCTCCTCATCAGGAGACTTAACTCCGGGGATGATGGAAAGTGAGACGCCTTCTCATGCTTCCTCGCCTCCTAGGGCGGACGACTTCGAGGTGTCATCTCGAAGAATCTCCCCTGACCATCAAGCGGCGTGGGGGACAATGAAAACAATGCCCGAGGGTGGTACGTCGATCATCAAGGGTCCAGGAGGCATAGCCCTTTCGGGGGCCAACAATGAAGGCCCCGAACTATCCGGCTTACAGCAAAGATAATTCTAGGGTCAAGCCGATGTACCCCTTTGAAGGGAATGCATACTCCCGCAGCAGCCTCCAGAAATCCGGAGGTGCCGGATACTCTGATGAGCACATTACAAAGTGTGTCCATCTCAGAGGAACATTGTACCTTAATGGGTACGGTAGTTGAAAGGGTTCTGTCCGCGAGAAGCGGATTGAATGAAGCTTTCATGGGCCTGTTGAGAGGCTTCGAGGTATGTAATGTAATAGCTTTAACTATTTTTACATGCACAATGCGCCCGTGTACAGATAGTAGCCCCTGAGACTCTGGTCGGCTTTGATACGTCCATTTTGCATCATGCTTCTATATTGATATTTATTGCATTATGGGCTGTTATTACACATTATGTCACAATACTTATGCCTATTCTCTCTTATTTTACAAGGTTTAGATGAAGAGGGAGAATGCTGGCAGCTGGAATTTTGGGCTGGAAAAGGAGCAAATATTAGAGACCTATTCTGCACAACTCCAAAAGTCCTGAAATTCCATGGAAGTTATTTTTGGAAATAATAAAAAATACTGAGCGAAGAAAATACCAGAGGGGACCCACACCCTGGGCACGAGGGTGGGGCGCGCCCTACACCCTGGGCGCGCCCCCTACCTCGTGGGCCCCCTGGTGGCCCTCCGGTGCCCATCTTCTGCTATATGAAGTCTTTCGCCCGAAGAAAAATCATAAGCAAGCTTTCGGGACGAGACTCCGCCGCCACGAGGCGGAACCTTGGCGGAACAAATCTAGGGCTCCGGCAGAGCTGTTCTGCCGGGGACACTTCCCTCTGGGAGGGGGAAATCATCGCCATCGTCATCGCCAACGCTCCTCTCATCGGGAGGGGGCCAATCTCCATCAACATCTTCACCAGCACCATCTCCTCTCAAACCGTAGTTCATCTCTTGTATCCAATTCTTGTCTCTAAGTCTGAGATTGGTACTTGTAGGTTGCTAGTAGTGTTGATTACTCCTTGTAGTTGATGCTAGTTGGTTTATTTGGTGGAAGATCATATGTTCAGATCCTATATGCATATTAATACTCCTCTGATTATGAACATGAATATGCTTTGTGAGTAGTTACGTTTGTTCCTGAGGACATGGGAGAAGTCTTGCTATTAGTAGTCATGTGAATTTGGTATTCGTTCGATATTTTGATGAGATGTATGTTGTCTCTCCTCTAGTGGTGTTATGTGAACGTCGACTACATAACACTTCACCATTATTTGGGCCTAGAGGAAGGCATTGGGAAGTAATAAGTAGATGATGGGTTGCTAGAGTGACAGAAGCTTAAACCCTAGTTTATGCGTTGCTTCGTAAGGGGCTGATTTGGATCCATATGTTTCATGCTATGGTTAGGTTTACCTTAATACTTCTTTTGTAGTTGTGGATGCTTGCAATAGGAGTTAATCATAAGTGGGATGCTTGTCCAAGTAAGGACAGCACCGAACAACCGGTCCACCCACATATCAAATTATCAAAGTACCGAACGCGAATCATATGAACGTGATGGAAACTAGCTTGACGATAATTCCCATGTGTCCTCGGGAGCGTTTTCCTTCATATAAGAATTTGTCCCGGCTTGTACTTTGCTAAAAAAAGGATTGGGCCACCTTGCTGCACTTTATTTACTTTTGTTACTTGTTGCTCGTTACAAATTATCTTATCACAAAACTATCTGTTACCTATAATTTCAGTGCTTGCAGAAAATACCTTGCTGAAAAACGCTTGTCATTTCCTTCTGCTCCTCGTTGGGTTCGGCACTCTTACTTATCGAAAGGACTACGATAGATCCCCTACACTTGTGGGTCATCAAGACTCTTTTCTGGCGCCGTTGACGGGGAGTGAAGCGCCTTTGGTAGGTGGAATTTGGTAAGGGGAAATTTATATAGTGTGCTGAAATTTACTGTCACTTGTTACTATGGAAAGTAATCCTTTGAGGGGCTTGTTCGGGGTATCTTCACCTCGACCAGTAGAGCAAAGAGTCGCTCCTCATCCTACTGAACCTACTGAAAATGAAAATGTTCACTATGAAATTCCTCCGGGTATGATAGAAAAACTGCTAGCTAATCCTTTTGCAGGAGACGGAACATTACATGCTGATGAGCACCTAATCTATGTGGATGAAGTTTGTGGATTATTTAAGCATGCAGGTATGCCCGATGATGTTATCAATAAGAAGGTCTTCCCTTTATCTTTGAAGGGAGATGCATTGACATGGTACAGGCTATGTGATGATATGGGATCGTGGGACTATAAGCGATTGAAATTGGAATTTCATCAGAAGTTTTATCCTATGCATCTTGTTCATCGTGATCGTAATTATATATATAATTTTTGGCCTCGTGAAGGAGAAAGCATCGCTCAAGTTTGGGGGAGGCTTAAGTCAATGTTATATTCATGCCCCAATCATGAGCTCTCAAGAGAAATGATTATTCAAAATTTTTATGCTCGGCTTTCTGACAACAATCGCACCATGCTCGATACTTCTTGTACTGTTCTTTTATGATGAAGACTATTGAATTCAAATGGAATTTATTGGAAAGAATTAAACACAACTATGAAGATTGGGACCTCGACGAAGGTAAGGAGTCAGGTATAACACCTAAGTTTGATTGTGTTAAATCTTTTATGGATACCAATGTTTTCCGTAAATTTAGCACTAAATATGGACTTGACTCTGAGATAGCAGCTTCTTTTTGTGAATCTTTTGCTGCTCACGTTGATCTCCCTAAGGAGAAGTGGTTTAAATATCATCCTCCCATAGAAGTAAAAGTAGTTGAACCTATTAAAGTTGAAGAAAAGACTATCACTTATAATGATCCTATTGTTCCTACTGCTTATGTTGAGAAACCACCTTTCCATGTTAGAATAAAGGATCATGCTAAAGCCTCAACTGTGGTTCGTAAAAGCAATATTAGAACCTATACACCTCCTGAGCAAGTTAAAGTTGAACCTAATATTGCTATTGTTAAAGATCTCTTGGCTGACAATATTGATGGGCATGTTATTTATTTATGTGATGAGACTGCTAGGATTGCTAAACCTAGTGCTGTAGATAAACATAGACCTATGGTAGGCATGCCTGTTATTTCTATTAAAATAGGAGATCATTATTATCATGGCTTATGTGACATGGGTGCTAGTGCTAGTGCAATACCTATTGACTTATACAAAGAAATTATGCATGATATTGCACCCGCTGAGTTAGAAGAAATTGATGTTACCATTAAGCTTGCCAATAGAGATACTATATCACCAATTGGAATTGTTAGAGATGTTGAAGTCTTGTGTGGGAAAAATAATATCCTGCTGATTTTCTTTTTCTTGGTTCCCCACAAGATAGCTTTTTTCCCATTATATTTGGTAGACCCTTCTTAAACACTGTTAATGCTAAGATAGACTGCAAAAAGGATGTTGTTACTATTGGTCTAGGTGATATGTCTCATGAGTTTAATTTCTCTAAATTTCGTAGACAACACCGTGAAGAGGAATTGCCTATTAAAGATGAAATTATTGGTCTTGTTTCTATTGTCGTACCTCCTAGTAATCCTTTAGAACAATATTTGGTAGACCATGAAAATGATATGTTTATGAATGAAAGAAGGTAAATAGATGGAGTGTTCTTTAAACAGGGACCTATTCTGAAACACAACTTGCCTGTTGAAATCCTAGGGGATCCTCCTCCACCCAAGGGTGATTCCGTGTCTGAGCTTAAACCATTGCCTAATACTCTTAAATATGCTTATCTTGATGAAAAGAAGATATATCATGTTATTATTAGTGCTAACCTTTCAGAGGAGGAATAAAAATTATTGAAAACTCTGAAGAAGCACCGTGCTGCTATTGGATATACTCTTGATGATCTTAAGGGCATTAGTCCCACCCTATGTCAACACAAAATAAATTTGGAGAAAGACGCCAAACCAGTTATTGATCATCAACGACAGCTGAATCCTAAGATGAAAGAAGTGGTAAGAAAGGAAATACTAAAGCTCCTTGAGGCATGTATAATTTATCCCATTGCTGATAGTCAGTGGGTAAGTCCTGTCCATTGTGTCCCTAAGAAGGAAGGTATTACTGTCGTTCCTAATGATAAAGATGAATTCATCCCACAAAGAATTATTACAGGTTATTGGATGGTAATTGATTTCCGCAAATTAAACAAAGCTACTAAAAAAGATCATTACCCCTTACCTTTTATTGATCAAATGCTAGAAAGATTATCCAAATATACACATTTTTGCTTTCTAGATGGTTATTCTGGTTTCTCTCAAAAACCTGTGTCAGCTGATGATCAAGCAACGACCACTTTTACTTGCCCTTTCGGTACTTTTGCTTATAGACGTATGCCTTTTGGTTTATTTAATGCACATGCTACCTTTCAAAGATGCATGATGGCTATATTCTCTGACTTTTGTGAACAGATTTGTGAAGTTTTGATGGACGATTTCTCTGTTTATGGATCCTCTTTTGATGATTGCTTGAGCAACCTTGATCAAGTTTTGCAGAGATGTGAAGAAACTAGTCTTGTCTTGAATTGGGAAAAGTGCCACTTTATGGTTAATGAAGGCATTGTCTTGGGGCATAAAATTTCTGAAAGAGGTATTGAAGTTGATAAAGCTAAAGTTGATGCTATTGAAAAGATGCCGTGTCCTAAGGACATCAAAGGTATAAGAATTTTCCTTGGTCATGCCAGTTTTTATAGGAGGTTCATTAAGGACTTCTCAAAAGTTTCTCGGCCTCTGACTAATCTATTACAAAAAGATATAACTTTTGTCTTTGATGATGATTGTGTAGAAGCATTTGAAATACTTAAGAAAGCATTAATCACTGCACCTATTGTTCATCCACCTGATTGGAATTTACCCTTTGAAATTATGTGTGATGCTAGTGATTATGCTGTAGGTGCTATTCTAGGGCAAAGAGTTGATAAGAAATTAAATGTTATTCAATATGCTAGTAAAACTCTAGACAGTGCTCGGAGAAATTATGCTACTACTGAAAAATAATTCTTAGCAGTTGTATTTGCTTGTGATAAGTTCAGACCTTATATTGTTGATTCTAAAGTAACTATTCACACGGATCATGCTGCTATTAAATATCTTATGGAAAATAAAGATGCTAAACCTAGACTTATTAGGGTGGTTCTCTTGCTACAAGAATTTGAATTACATATTATTGATAGAAAGGGAGCTGAGAACCCCGTTTTAGACAACTTCTCTAGGTTAGAAAATGTTCTTGATGACCCACTACCTATTGATGATAGCTTTCCTGATGAACAACTAAATGTCATAAATGCTTCTCATACTACTCCATGGTATGCTGATTATGCTAATTACATTGTTGCTAAATTTATACACCTAGTTTCACATACCAGCAAAAGAAAAAGTTTTTCTATGATTTGAGACATTACTTTTGGGATGACCCACATCTTTATAAAGAAGGAGTAGATGGTGTCATTAGACGTTGTGTACCTGAGCATGAACATGAACAGATCTTACGCAAGTGTCACTTCGAGGCTTATGGAGGACACCACGCTGGAGATAGAACTGCACACAAGGTATTGCAATCCGGTTTTTATTGACCTACTCTCTTCAAGGATGCTCGTAAGTTTGTCTTATCTTGTGATGAATGTCAAAGAATTGGTAATATTAGTAGACGTCAAAAATGCCTATGAATTATTCACTTGTTATTGAACCATTTGATGTTTGGGGCTTTGGTTATATGGGACCATTTCCTGCCTCTAATGGGTACACACATATTTTAGTTGTTGTTGATTACGTTACTAATTGGGTAGAAGCTATTCCAACTAGTAGTGCTGATCTTAACACTTCTATTAAGATGCTTAAAGAAGTTATTTTTCCGAGGTTTGGAGTCCCTAGATATTTAATGACTGATGGTGGTTCACACTTTATTCATGGTGCTTTCCGTAAAATGCTTGCTAAGTATGACGTTAATCATAGAATTGCATCTCCATACCACCCATAGTCTAGTGGTCAAGTAGAATTGAGTAATAGAGAGCTCACATTAATTTTGCAAAAGACTGTTAATAGGTCTAGAAAGAATTGGTGTAAGAAACTTGATGATGCATTATGGGCCTATAGAACTGCATATAAAAATCCTATGGGTATGTCTCCGTATAAAATGGTTTATGGAAAAGCATGTCACTTACCTCTTGAACTAGAACATAAGGCATATTGGGCCATTAAAGAGCTCAACCGTGATTTCAAACTTGCCGATGAGAAGAGGTTATTTGACATTAGCTCACTTGATGAATGGAGAACCCAAGCCTATGAGAATGCCAAGTTGTTTAAAGAAAAAGTTAAAAGATGGCATGACAAAAGGATACAAAGGCGTGAGTTTAATGTAGGTGACTATGTATTGCTATACAACTCTCGTTTAAGATTTTTTGCAGGAAAACTTCTCTCTAAATGGGAAGGTCCTTACGTTATCGAGGAGGTCTATCGTTCCGGTGCCATAAAAATCAATAACTTCGAAGGCAGAAATCCGAAGGTGGTGAACGGTCAAAGAATCAAACATTGTATCAGGCAATCCTCTAAATGTTGAAACCAACGTTATTGAAACCGTAACCCCGGAGGAATACATAAGGGACACCTTCCAGAACGCTTCAGACTCCGAAAAGGAATAGGTATGTGGTACAGTAAGTAAACGGACTCCAAAACAGTTCTAATGGCAATTTTTCTCTGTTTTGGAATATTTAGAAAAATAGGAAAATAAGAAGCAGTCCGGGAAGGCACGAGGCCTCCACGAGGGTGGAGGGCGCGCCGTACCCCCCTGGGCACGCCCCCCTACCTCGTGGGCACCTCGTGCGATTTCCGGACTCCGTTTTCTTGCACGATACGTATTTTAGTCGGTAAAAATTCATTATATAATCTCCCGAAGGTTTTGATTCCTGTATCATGCAAATATCTTTTGTTTTCGTTTCGAGCTGTTTTTCTGAAAAGACTAGATCATCATGACGTCTCCCAGCGCCCCCAAGGACATGTTCTTCGAGAAGGTCATCAACCGTTACCTCGCGGAGGTGCTGCAACACCCTCAAACCATTGAGATGCGTGATGGGTTGCTGCACATCCACGATGTTGAGGGACCAAGGAGGACCGGAAGCGTGGAGACAAGGCTCGAGGCAATGGAGCAACAAGTTTTCAAGTGCCAGGAGATGGTGGAGCATGGACTTGACTCCAATCACATAATGATCACGGAGTTCACCAACAACCACAAGCTGGATGCCAAGGACTTTGGGGAGGCCATCTTCAAGCTCCAGGAGAAAATCGAGCACCTCCAAGCCCAAATCTATGACCTGCAAAATCAAAACTGTGAGTATGAATATAGATTCAAGAGGATGAGTTTGGCTACAAATTTAAGGATCCCGAAGACTCGATCATCCTTCTATGATGGTGAGCCTATGCCTTGGAAGATGGACGACAAGCCTACATCATCAACAACCCCTTCACCAGCAAAGGAGATATAACCACATGGGTATGGGCACTCCCCTTGGCAACTGCCAAGCTTGGGGGAGGTGCCTCGATATCGTATCACCATCACACTCCTATCTTTACCCTTTTTTCTTAGTTCGATCCTTTTAGTAATATCTAGATCTAGTAGAATAAAGTTTTGGTATGATCTAGTTTTGAGTTTTGCCTTATGATCCCTTTATGTAATCGAGTCCGTGAGCTATATAATAAAGATTAGTGTTGAGTCAAGGGCTTGATTATTTTGCTATGATCTTGAGTGAATAAAAGAAAAGAGAAAGAATAAAAAGAAATAAAAAGAGATCATATTGATCTTGTGGAGAGTAATGACTTCACATAGAAAGAGTATGATGATTAAAAGTTGTTGAGAGTGGACAAACATAGCTTTGGTCATCGTTGCAATTAATAGGAAGTAATAAAGAAAGAGAGGTTTCACATATAAATATACTATCTTGGACATCTTTCATGATTGTGAGCACTCATTAAAATATGAAATGCTAAAGAGTTGATGTTGGACAAGGAAGACAACGTAATGGGTTATGTTTTCTTATATCTGAAATAAAGTATATTGTCATGGATCATCCAACATGTTGAGCTTGCCTTTCCCCCTCATGCTAGCCAAATTCTTTGCACCAAGTAGAGATACTACTTGTGCTTCCAAATACCCTTAAACCCAGTTTTGCCATAAGAGACCACCATATCTACCTATGGATTAAGCAAGATCCTTCAAGTAAGTTGTCATCGGTGCAAGCAATAAAAATTGCTCTCTATATATGTATGACTTATTAGTGTGGGAGAAAATAAGCTTTATACTTTCTTGTGATGTGCTAAATGATAGTTGAGTATATGGACTTGCTGAAAAGCTCCTATATTGACTCTTTCTGATGTTATGATAAATTGCAATTGCTTCAATGACTAAGATTATAGTTTGTTCGTTCTCGATAAAGTTTCTGATTCATACTTTACGTTGTGAATAGATTATTACTTGAGCATAAGAAATCATATGATAATATTCATATATGTTGCTGTTATAAGAATGATCATGATGCCCTCATGTCCGTATTTTATTTTATCGACACCTCTACCTCTAAACATGTGGACATATTTATCGTTATCGGCTTCCGCTTGAGGACAAGCGAGGTCTAAGCTTGGGGGAGTTGATACGTCCATTTTGCATCATGCTTCTATATTGATATTTATTGCATTATGGGCTGTTATTACACATTATGTCACAATACTTATGCCTATTCTCTCTTATTTTACAAGGTTTAGATGAAGAGGGAGAATGCTGGCAGCTGGAATTCTGGGCTGGAAAAGGAGCAAATATTAGAGACCTATTCTGCACAACTCCAAAAGTCCTGAAATTCCATGGAAGTTATTTTTGGAAATAATAAAAAATACTGAGCGAAGAAAATACCAGAGGGGACCCACACCCTGGGCACGAGGGTGGGGGCGCGCCCTACACCCTGGGCGCGCCCCCTACCTCGTGGGCCCCCTGGTGGCCCTCCGGTGCCCATCTTCTGCTATATGAAGTCTTTCGCCCGAAGAAAAATCATAAGCAAGCTTTCGGGACGAGACTCCGCCGCCACGAGGCGGAACCTTGGCGGAACAAATCTAGGGCTCCGGCAGAGCTGTTCTGCCGGGGACACTTCCCTCTGGGAGGGGGAAATCATCGCCATCGTCATCGCCAACGCTCCTCTCATCGGGAGGGGGCCAATCTCCATCAACATCTTCACCAGCACCATCTCCTCTCAAACCGTAGTTCATCTCTTGTATCCAATTCTTGTCTCTAAGTCTGAGATTGGTACTTGTAGGTTGCTAGTAGTGTTGATTACTCCTTGTAGTTGATGCTAGTTGGTTTATTTGGTGGAAGATCATATGTTCAGATCCTATATGCATATTAATACTCCTCTTATTATGAACATGGATATGCTTTGTGAGTAGTTACGTTTGTTCCTGAGGACATGGGAGAAGTCTTGCTATTAGTAGTCATGTGAGTTTGGTATTCGTTCGATATTTTGATGAGATGTATGTTGTCTCTCCTCTAGTGGTGTTATGTGAACGTCGACTACATAACACTTCACCATTATTTGGGCCTAGAGGAAGGCATTGGGAAGTAATAAGTAGATGATGGGTTGCTAGAGTGACAGAAGCTTAAACCCTAGTTTATGCGTTGCTTCGTAAGGGGCTGATTTGGATCCATATGTTTCATGCTATGGTTAGGTTTACATTAATACTTCTTTTGTAGTTGCAGATGGTTGCAATAGGAGTTAATCATAAGTGGGATTCTTGTCCAAGTAAGGACAGCACCCAAGCACCGGTCCACCCACATATCAAATTATCAAAGTACCGAACGCGAATCATATGAACGTGATGAAAACTAGCTTGACGATAATTCCCATGTGTCCTTGGGAGTGGTTTCCTTCATATAAGAATTTTTCCAGGCTTGTCCTTTGCTACAAAAAGGATTGGGCCACCTTGCTGCACTTTATTTACTTTTGTTACTTGTTACTCGTTACAAATTATCTTATCACAAAACTATCTGTTACCTATAATTTCAGTGCTTGCAGAAAATACCTTGCTGAAAACCGCTTGTCATTTCCTTCTGCTCCTCATTGGGTTCGACACTCTTACTTATCGAAAGGACTACAATAGATCCCCTACACTTGTGGGTCATCAGGCTTCCACTGGGAGGCGATCAGAGGATCAAAAAGATATGCTTAGGAAGTAGCCTAATTAATTTAAACATGGGCTGTTACGTCCATGGCGACCACCCAAGCGACGGAAGTAGCAGATCTGAAGCAAAAACTTGAGTTAGCGGATGAGGACATCACCCTTATTAACAGGCAGCTTGACGAGGCACAAGGTATGTGGTGGGGTAGCTTGTTTATGCATGTATAATAGTATGAGCACGGGGCTGAAATTCATATACTGTGACATGCATAACTGTAGATGGTGTTGCCGCGGTTGAGACCCTTTGGGCTGAACTTGCCCGGGCCAAGGAGTAGGCCAGAGTGAGCGACGTGGCTGCCAAGAAGGCGGCTGCGGATTTAAAGGCCGAACAGGCCACTCGACGCCATTACCAGGAAAGAATATCGGCCATGGAGTGGGAGCTGAAGGATGCCACTAGCAGGTGCAAATCTCTCGAGGAGGATAACAAAGCCAAGGCAGCCAAACTTGACAAGGCATTACTAGAGGCGAAAGAATCGCGATCTGAATCCAGAGCGGCTCGGGAGGAGCTCCGACAGGCTGGGGAGATAGCGGCTGGTAAGCCCTTTCTTTTACAGACTAAGTTCGGCGACCCAAAGTATGCTCTGCTTAACCAAATGTGGAGTTCTCCAGACGCGTTCTTGGATCTGCCGAAGAGTGTTTCCGACGCGGCGCAGTTCTTCCAAGCACAGGAAGGACATGCTGCGGAGAGGCTTTTCTGGTCGCAATTCAGCATGGCAAAGCGTCCGGTGCTACTGAACGAGCAGATGGCTCAATGGGCCGAGCTGCACAAGATGTCCGGAGCCGCCATGAAGGACGTCGTGGTTCGGCTATGGCTAGCCGAACCCATTCCGAGTAGCTATTTTGGTTTGGTGCAGCGGCTTGTTGATGCAGTGCCGCGTATTGACGCCATCAAGAGGTCGGTGTGCATAGAAGGTGCCCGGATGTCCTTCGCCCGCGTCAAGACGTATTGGGCAAAGATGAAGGCCACTGATGTTGCAACCAAGGGTCCGCCTGGAGGCAAGGACCATCGCACGCCAAAGCATTATTTGGAGGACGTCCTAGAGGGTGCCCGCTTGATAGAGGGTCAATACTCAAAGGATATTATGTTTGAATAAATGTACCAGAATTGTGAAAACAATATTATGATACATTAAGGCTGTGTTATATACCTTTGCCATTTATTTCCTCCTGTGCGGCCGTTTCTTATAACCTGAAAGTTTGCCAGTCGTCGGCTTCAGCCCCCTCGCGTATAATACGGGGGTGTTTGGAATAGCACCTGATCACTCTTGACCCAACGTCTTGGTCCGGAATGGAGGTGTCAGTGCGGCGAACTAGGCAATCGGACTATAGGGCTTTAACACCTTCACTTAGCCATAGGAGTTTTACGGTGGGTCTACGATGTAGCCCCTGGTATGTACGCAGTTATCCGAATACGGTTGCGTTACATAGGTGACCAGTAAGACGGTCCTTCGTGTAATACGGAAGGAATCATAAAAGACTCTGATAAGTCGCCGAGTGGTTGACCAGCTCTCGCCGCATCATGACAGTCAGTTTTCGGCTTTCTCTACTGAGGTGTTTGACCAGGTGAACCGGAAACACAATCACAGTAGTTCTCCCTTTACTACCCTAGCCAATTAGACGAAACGTAGGGTAGCAAGCACAGGAGCCGGGCAACCCAACTATTGACCAAAGACATGATTCGGAGCTGATGCATATAAAGCCAAACTCG
This sequence comes from Triticum aestivum, assembly GCF_018294505.1. Lineage (NCBI taxonomy): Eukaryota > Viridiplantae > Streptophyta > Magnoliopsida > Poales > Poaceae > Triticum > Triticum aestivum. The sequence goes on from NC_057799.1 coordinate 217,291,819, forward strand.
TGACGCCGAAGTATGCTATAGAGCTGTTCGGACTTCTTTTGGCAACCCATATGTTGCCGTATCAAGCCCCTGGTGATTTGTGCCAAGGTGTCTGCGTGAAACAACCGAAGAAGCAAGGTACGCTTGTATGCGGAAAAGAAAATGCTGAAGACGGAATATGTTCACTGAAATCTGATTGATACGTCGAACGTAATTTTACAGATTATGACACCACCACCCAAGCCATCTTACGTGCCAGGGGGCGGATGAAAGAGAAAAAAAGGCTCTGTACAGGTTTCAAATAGTGTTTTTTGGTCTACAAAAAATCTTTTGGACCTCCTGTCGCACGTCTGCGCTGCCTGTGCTTCCGCGAAAAAGGCTTCTTTAAAGGGAGCAATCCCCGACTATTTGTAGGAAACCGAGCTCATGAAGAGTCCTTTCAAGTCCATAGGACGGACAGGTATTGATTCACTTGTGTCAGAAAGAGAAGAAAGTAGTTAGGAAAAGGAGAAAAGGTTAAAGTTCGGACGAGCCGCTTTGTAGGCCTGTCCGTATTGTGCCTCCGCCGATGACCAAGGTATTTTGAGTGCATAATTATGTATGTGTGATGCAAACTCCGCAGGTATAAGAGGCGAATGATGGAGGCGGAGCTACTAATCCAGCTCTAAAATTGGCCGGCCCCATGCAGTAGAGGCCGGCGGTTTAATGACCGCTGAGATATGCGGCTTGAGGAGGCCGTTTGTACTTCGGCTGTGATTGCCACAGTATGCCCCTCAGTGCGGAGGGAGCGTTCTGTGTTTCCGTTGACCGTTATGGTGCCGCGTGGACCGGGCATCTTAATCTTTAGATGGGCGTAGTTTGGGACCGCATTGAAACAAGCAAAAGCGGTCCGCCCGAGTAGTGCGTGGTGGCCAGTCCTGAATGGGACAATGTCGAAGATCAAGTCTTCGCATCGAATGTTTTCGGTGAACCGAAGATGACCTCCAGTGAGATTGAGCCTGTGCCGTGAGCTTCTACGCCGGGTATTACTCTCTTGAAGGTAGTTGTGGTGGGCTTGATCCTTGAAGGGCCAATGCCCATTTTGCGAACAGTGTCTTGATAGAGTATATTAAGGCTACTGCCGCCGTCCATGAGGACTCGCGTGAGATGGAATCCGCCGATAATTGGATCCAGGACCAGAGCTGCCGAACCTCCGTGACGGATACTGGTTGGGTGGTCCTTGTGATCAAAAGTGAACAAGCAGGGCACCCATGAGTTAAACTTAGGGCCGTCCGGCTTTATGGCATCGTTGTCTCGTAGTTCATGCTTGTGCTCCCTTTCAGAGGTATGCATCACGTATATCATGTTTACTGTTTTTAATTCGGGGGGAAATTGCTTCTGTCCCCCGGTGCTTAGTAGGCGAGCCTCCTCTTCTTCACTGTCACTGGGCGGCTCCTTCCCTTTGTGTTCTGCGTTGAGCTTGCCGGCTTGTTTGAAAACCCAACAATTTCTGTTGGTATGGTTGGCGGGTTTGTCAGGGCTGCCATGGATTTGACAGGGCCGATACAATATCTTGTCTAGACTGGATGGACCATCTTTGTTTGACTTAAATGGCTTCTTCCGTTGACCGGCTTTCGAGCCACTGAATCTGGCGTTGGCCATTGTGTCTGGGGTTCCTGCATTATTGTTGCGACGCTTGTCTTTATTGCGTCGTGGCTTGCCGTTGCCGTCCCTGACTTCAGAGGTGCCAGGATCGCCCGCGCTACTCCTTCTACAAGTAAGCCAGCTATCTTCTCCTGCGCAAAAACGGGTCATTAGTGCGGTAGGACCAGCCATGGATTTTGGCTTTTCTTGGCCGAGGTGGCGGGCGAGCCACTCATCGCGGACACTATGTTAAAAGGCCGCGAGTGCTTCGGCATCCGGACAGTCGACAATTTGGTTCTTTTTAATTAGGAACCTAGTCCAGAGTTTCCTGGCTGACTCTCCGGGCTGTTGCACTATATGACTTAAGTCATCGGCATCCGGAGGTCGGACGATGTACCTTGGAAGTTATCGCGGAAGGCGTCTTCCAAGTCTTCCCAGCTGCCAATGGAGTTTTCAGGCAGGCTGTTTAACCAGTGCCGAGCCGGCCTCTTGAGCTTTAGCGGGAGGTATTTGATGGCATGAAGATCATCACTGTGGGCCATGTGAATATGGAGAAGGAAGTCCTCAATCCATACCGCGGGATCTGTTGTTCCATCATACGATTCGATATTTACGGGTTTAAACCCTTCTAGGAATTCGTTCTCCATTACTTCATCAGTGAAGCAGAGGGGGTGTGCGGCGCCTCTATATCGGGCTAAGTCACGACGTAGCTCGCATGGGGTCCGTCTGGAGATTTCGGTCCGGACGTAATTATGTTTGTCATGTCCGGCTAGATAGCCGTCGTCGCGCGTCGGGGCACGCCCCCGCGATCCGTAGATCGATCTGGTCTGACCTGCTCTATTTTCCAGATCATGCCACAGGTCATATGTATATCCCCGAGCTGTTGTGCCCCTACTTTACGGCGAGCTGGTATGGGCTGGTGTTCGGCTTGAGTTGCCGTTTTGTCCTGGCCACGTGGTGGTCGGTCAGTCGCGTTACATGCTGATGGTACGGGCTCCAGTGCCTCGTCGTCGAATTGAGGTAGCAGCTTACACTTCGGGTAGCTTTTGGTTGGGCGCTCGAGGTCGTATTCCTCAGCTGCTAGGACATTAGTCCACCTGTCATTGCATAGATCTTGATCAGCTTGAAGCTGCTACTTCTTCTTTTTCAGGCTCCTTACAGTGACATTAGCCGGCGCTTAAAGCGCTCCTACTCGAGAGGTTCCTCAGGCACGATAAAGTCTTCGTTGCCGAGGCTCACCTCATCCTCGGAGAGTGGAAGATAATTGCTGTCCTCCGAGTCTTCGTTTACGGCTTGTTCGTCAGGGCTAACTTGCCCATCTTCCCGATCGTCTTGTTCAGTTGTTAGCTCGACGGGTTCCTCTTCGTATTCGGCGTCGTCCGGAGTATTGTTGTCTCTCGTTCCATTATTGTTGTCTTTTCCGTGGCGCGATTTAGAGCGGCGCCGCTGACATCGGCGCTTTGGTTGTATCTCAGGAGGTGTATCCTCGACTGGATTCTTCTCGTTATCGTCGTCACCCTCTTTGGGTGTATCAACCATGTACACGTCATACGGAGAGGTGGCCGTCCAGCGTCCGGTAAACGGCGGGATTTGGGCCTGCTCTTCTCCGGCATCGTCGTCAATACCGTCGATGTCATCAGAGCTGTACTTGAGCATGTCATTTAAATCGTTGACAGTGGCTATGATGTGGGTGGTGGGTGGGACGAAAATTCCCCGCTCTTAGCCCCTAGTCCGGGCTGGGCGTAGTACGGACGTTGCTCCTCCGTAATGACGAGGGATCACATCAAGTCCAGAGCCTCTCTTAAAGGCGAGGTTTGACCAGGGAGAAGACAGTCCGTGGAGTGCGGTGGGAGGGAGACTCCTTGGCTGAGCTCACACGATGCTGACTCCGAGGGTTCGGAGCCAGTGTCCAGAGAATAGTCCGGCTTCATGATGGTTGCGAGCGACACAACTTCCACCGGCTCTCCCGTACTAGGCTTAGAGGCCACAAATAGTCTGGCGGGCTCAAGAATCCCGTCTTCGGACCTAGCGATTCGCTCCGGATCTAAGGCCGGAGTGGAGGTTGGGGTTGTGAACCCTTGGAAGATCAAATCTCCTCGGTATCAGCGACATAGTCCAGATTTCCAAAACTAATCCGGTGACCTGGGGCGTAGCTGTCGATTTGCTCTAGATGGCCAAGCGAGTTGGCCCGCAGTGCGAAGCCGCCGAATACGAAGATCTGGCCGGGGAGAAAAACTTCTCCCAGGGCGACATTGTTGCAGATGACTGACGGAGCCATCGAACCTTCTAACGACGACACAGTGGAACTCTCAATGAAAGCACCAATGTCGGTGTCAAAACCGGCGGATTTCGGGTAGGGGTCCCGAACTGTGCGTCTAAGGTCGAAGGTAACAGGAGACTGGGGACACAATGTTTACCCAGGTTCGGGCCCTCTTGATGGAGGTAATACCCTACTTCCTGCTTGATTGATCTTGATGAATATGAGGATTACAAGAGTCGATCTACCACGAGATCATAATGACTAAACCCTAGATGTCTAGCTTGTATGATTGTGATCGCCTCTAAGGACTAAACCCTCCGGTTTATATAGACACCAGAGGGGCCTAGGGTTGTACAAAGTCGGTTTACAGAGGAAGGAATCTTCATATGCGAACGCCAAGTTTGCCTTTCACGCAAAGGAGAGTCCCATTCGGACACAGGAGGAAGTCTCCTATCTTGTATCTTCACGGCCCATCAGTCTGGCCCACGTCACATAGGCCGGACGTCCGAGGACCCCTTAATCCAGGACTCCCTCAACAAACCTGTGGGCCTCAATGTCAGTATAGCATTAGGAGGAAGTATTTTTTCAATGAGGCACTTGCTTGTGTACGGCCATAGACCTGGTGGGTCCCGACTGTCCGCCTCTCCACGTATAGTCCTCTCCAGATTCCTCTCATTTTCAATGAGGCACAAAGGCATAGGACGAGAATGGACCATGGATGCAGTGCCTTATTTCTATTGAAACTACTGAACTAGCCCAGTGGTCAAGTGACACTACCCGACCGTTGTTCCGCCCGGGTTCGATTCCACCTGATGCAATGAAAATATCTCCAATTTTTTGCCTCTACTATTATTGACATGTGGGTCCCCATTGTCATCTACACACACCATGTCCAACACTTGCCAAAACTTCGTCCCTCGTTTTCTCTATTTTTCGCACACTCGAAATTGTGTGGGCATTTTGAAAATATCATATCTTTTTGACTGTGCATCATATGAAGATGTGCTATGCATGAATGTTGAGTAGCATGATGTTAACTGGCTGGTAGTTCCATTTTGGACCATGAATAAAACTTCCAACATGATGTTATCCCTGTTTGAAAAGGTCGTGTTAATATAAATGCTCTGCCTCTGAAACTTGCAGTTTCTTATCTGAAACTGAAACTTGCAGTTTCTTCTCTGAGAATCACATTGTCTGCACTTTTATACTCCTATGAAACTACATTTTTAAGTCCTAAAAATAGATCCTGAGAGTTCATAAAATACTTCATATGCTCAATACTGCAAATCTGAAATTCAAAAGACATTCATATCGGAAAGTACTCTCAAAATACACAACACAAAACACAATTCACAACTTGCAAATACTGACAACCCTAAGCTCCTCCTGACAATTCACAACCTGCCCAACTATTGTGCTGGGGGGCAGTCCCCTCCTATTCCTCGGCGGCAGACAGCCGCCCCATGAGACGATGTGAACGGCAAGGGAGAGGATGGCGGGGAAGCGTCACACATCCCACTGGTGGTGGTGGATGTCAATGCATGCATGGAGCATGGTTGGTGTCGGTAATTTTTACTTGGCACACCTCGCACTCTGCATATATGCCGGTTCCATCCGTACATTTGTGCAGTTCCACCAAAATGCAGCTGAATAACCCTATTTGCACAGATAATGAAAAAGCATGATTACATTATAGTGGCACTAGTTAATGAAACATACACTAATAAAATAGAAGAAAATATTGCGATAGTATCATAGTATACCATGCTGCGAGGGTGAGATGGGCCCTGCGACGCCTCATACGGTAGGCCTCATACTAGAAATCGACCCAATTCTCCTCGATACACCTTCTACTAGTGATGAACATCACTGTACAACGGTAGTACAAGGAGGGGCCTTGAGACATTCAAATCTCTATTTTTGTGCAGATCAACTAAAATTAAGCACCCCAGTTTGTAGAAACACTTAAACATTAACAATGGGACAAGTTGATGAAACATATACTAACAAAGAGAAGCACTTTCTTTATCTACATTGGAAATGAAATGATAGAGAGACACTCGCTCTATTTTAACTGTATTATTACTTCATTTTATCAGTGGCACTAGGGTCGAGCAGGTGGCAAGCGAGGTGTACCGTGCGTCACAAGGATGGAGGCCGGGGGTGGTTAGACTGGGGTGCTGAAGCTGGCTCTTTCAGTCCCTATCTTCCCCCATGATGTTTCTGTGGTAGCATTTGGGTTGTAATCCAAACTTGGTCGAGCTGGTGCTGCGTCCCCCTACCTGCCTAGCTTATGTGGCGAACTTGTCTCCTGCTAGTACTCAGTCCGTTCTAGTAGTAGTTGCATGACTGCCCGTTTACACTGAGATGTTGTCGGATAATGGTTCTCTATGGTTGGGTTTCTTTAATGAAATCGGAGGAAACCCACTCTTTCGACATATAAAAAAATCAGTGGCACTAGCGGTGCCAAAACATTGCCTCAAATTAATAGTGCCACTAGATTAAGGTGCAAAATAATAACATTACTGCTTTATCATGGCAGTGCCAAAATAGTAGCACAAGAATAGACTCAACATGCTGGATCTTTGGCAAATGGTTGGACCAAAAAGGAACATACCTCATGATGGTTACCATATCTGCAGTCAACGCCATCGTAGAAGGGATCACACCTGTCACCAACATGGATGATTCAATTCATCGGACCTTTTTGTGCAGTTCACCTAAAATGAAGCAATGTCCCATGAGCTAGCAGCTTCTTCTTCATTTTTTAGGGATTTTTAATTTTGTGCCCCTTGTTCCTTAGCTCTACTCATTCATCCCCACTCTGTTAACTTTTGCTCACTTTTCCCCACTCCCTTGCACAAAACCCTCATAATAGGTTATAACGGACGTTGCCGTCGGGTCAATGCCTTTGACCGTTAGCTGACGAGTGGGGCCGCGTATACGTGGGTGCATGCAAGACCGTGGTCGTGGGGTAGCACGTGTCCATGGACATGCTCGAAATGTCCCATCATATAAAGAGGGCAACCACCTCCATCACCCCTACCATTCCCCCCCAAATCCACTCGCTGCTGCATCGTCTTCCTCTGCACGTCGTCGTCGTCTCGCTCTCCTCCACTGCCTCCACCGAACCGTCTCGCTCTCCCCCACCGCATCCTCTTCCTCATCTTCATCACCTCCATCTGTCAGATGGCCGACGCTCGTGGCGACGCCGGCGCAGCGGCTGGAGATGTGGTGGAGCTGCAGGGTCAGGTCGCGGTGACCGCGGATGTCAGCGGCTTCCACAGCGGTGTGGGGAAACTCGCAACTGCTGCGGATGTGGCGGGCTCCGCCTCATCAGTGACAGCGTCGAGCGGCGCAGTCCATCCCGATGCCCCCGTTGCGCCGCCTGCCGTGGAGGAGCAGGTATTCATTTTCACTTGCTTAGCTTGTAGAGTTAGTTTGATTGTGATTCATACCGTAGTTCAGATGGTTAGAGTAGTTGGTTTGATGGATGGGCCTGGGTTTTTGTATGGGTTGGGGGGATGGGGGGTTTTGGACTAGGGTTTGTTGGATAAATTGGTTGCAAAAATGCTAGCTAGATGTTGTGAACTATGATTTTAGGTGCTGCAATGATTGGGGTTTTCAGATTTGTTTTTAGATTTGGATAAAATCGTTGCAAAAATGCTAGATGTTGTGAACAGATTGGGGTTTTTAATGCTATGATGCTTATTAGATTTGTTTTTAGTGCTCACAGATTGGGGTTTTTAATGCTACTCAAGTTATTTTCTTGAAGTTATATTAGCTCTGTTGTTCAATGTGTGTGCATGACAATGGAAAATGGAAATAGGATCATAGTATATTAGCCCTATGATCAAGTGTGCATATCTAAATTTCAATATGTAGTTGTATTAGCTCTTTTGTTTAATGTTTGTGCATGACAATGGAAAATGCAAATAGGATCATAGTATATTAGCCCTATGATCAATGTGTCATCTGTGCATATCTAAATTTTCAATTGGCTTATGTATTTACTAGTGATGGATGTAATTGTATATTCAGGAGGATGATGGTAGGGGGAATAGGAGGAGGATAGACTATACTTTCGACGACCCGTACGATCCAATGTATGGTGACGACGAAGAGTATGAGGTAAGCCTACTTGAAATTTAGATTGTTCATTTAGTTCGTTTGACATGGTGTATTCCCATGAATCTATAATGTACTAATGTAATTCATTCGTGTGTGCAGTATGTCTCTGGGGAAGATGTGGATGTGGACCTCAGCAACTTCGTCTCCTTCAAAGAGAAGGAAGAGGAGAAGATCAGGATCAAGGGCGTGGATTACTACTACAAGAGCAAGACCAAAACTTGGCGCTGCCCCTACTGCACCACCAAGCCAAAGCCAAAGTCCGGCCGCTTTGTTCACCTTCTAGCTCATGCAGAAGATGTGGCCATCCACGACGAGGACTACAAGATCATGGGGCAGGATGCTGCCCTAGCCAAAGTCTTGTCTCCCCCCTTCCCTGATGTTATGATGTTATGATGTTATGATGCGTTTTAAGTACTTTAGGTTGTTTGCTGAACTATGTGGGTGAACTATGTTTGTGAACAGGATGTGGGTTACCTTTTGGTGGTTGGATGAATTTTATATGCATGTGATTATCTATGTTGGGTATTTATGTGTTTTTAAATTTATCTGCTATGATTTGTTTCAGTGTTTTGAAAGTTCAGGTGCTGCAATGATCACACATATCCTGCAAATCTTCATATGTGTGAAGGTTTTCTCATGAACATTTATCAGCTATGATTTGTTTTTAAATTTATCAGCGAATCTTCATAGTTCAAAACACTGAAACAAGATTTCATAGAGTGTTTTATCAATGGTTCCCTTTTATCAAATATTCCAATAACAGAGGAAAAAACAACATTTTAATGAAGATGTATTATCAACTATCTATGTTTGTGTAGGACATCATGTGTGCAAAATTTGAGGTGATTTAGAGGAGGTCAAAGAAATTTGAACTCTATGAAATCTTGTAGGCGATAGCTCATATGTGTGAAGGTTTTCTCATGAAAATGACCATAGGACAAGTTTATGATTTTTGGTTGGTAACATGTCACATAAGACAACATTAATATAAAACTATAGGCCAAGTTTATTATTTTTGAATTAATCTTCATATTTTTACATTTTCTTTTGAAAACATATGCTTTAATACAAAAACTATTAAAAACACATTTTGAAATATGAAAATGGAAAACTAACTTCTGATCCTTCTTATTCACTTTAAAATAAAGCTTTAGTGATTTTTTTGATTTTTTTAAAAAATTCAAGAACAGAAGGTAACACCACCTCCTCTCCTTGAAATTTATGAAATCATGTACATGATAGCTCATATGTGTGAAGGTTTTCTCATGAAAATGACCATAGAGAAAGTTTATTTTTTTGGTTGGTAACATGTCACAGAAGACAACATTGTGAGCAGGTTTTATATTTTTTGATTTTTTTTAAATTAATGGTGCTCATTTGACCTCGATCGTGCCAGCTAGGGTTTTTTCATGAAAATGACCATAGACAAAGTTTAGTATTTTTCCTCGTTAGTTTGTCTTATAAAACGATGAACGGCGAAGGTTTCATATTTTTTGATTTTTTTAAATTAGTTATGCTCAGTCAAAGCCTTCGAAACCCCGTTGACCAGATCAAACCCCCTCTAAAACCCGCGGGGTTTCGCCTAACCCTAGCTCCCAATGTCAGTCGTCCGATCATACCCTCGCGCCAACCAATAGCCCTCAGATCTGGCCTTCTAGAAGGAACTAGGTGGGCTGGCTGTGTGCAGGCTCCGCGCCGTTGGATCACAAGGACGGCTCCCCATCGTTGGATCGTGGGGCGATCCGCGAGAGGCGATCCTATTGGTTGTGCTCGGCTGCTCTCCCACCACTGACTCCGTGAAAAAAAACGTTGTTATTGGGCCCAAAAGGAAACCAAGCTCTGGTTGGGCCGTCGAATTGCGTCGTTTTTTTGCATCGTTTGCTCTGTTTTTTGTGAACGTGTTGGCTCTGTATTTTTGCATCATTTGCTCTGTTTTTGAATCGTTCTTTTTGTTCTATACAAATGTAAAATGACCAAATTTATAAGGGCTAAATTTATTTTCATCATGTAAAATGGCCACAAACTATCAAAAATGGGTCATTTTGCATTTGTATAATGGCCACAAGTCCTCTATCTCTTTTTATCATGCAAAATGACCAAATTTTAAGGGCCAAATTATTTTTATCATTCAAAATGGGCACAAGCTCTTCAAAAATTGTCTCTTTTTGTTCATATAATATAGGGTTTGACCACAGATTCCCACGTGTGCAATTAGCTTGTTTTTCTTCTTCTTTTCAAACCACCTTTTCCCACGCTTGTACACTCTCGATGCTGCGGTGGGTTTGAAAACGGGCTACTAACTTCACATTTGACCCCGTTATTGCCACGGCCAAATAACACGTAGCACTACGGCTATTTAAGCCACCCTCTGCCTCTGCCATCCCTCATCCATCTGCCATTCTTGCTCTTCGACCCCTTCTCCGTCTTCTGCACATCCCTCAGCCATGCAGTACACCGGACCAACCTACCGCTTCCCACCCACCGTGCGGAGAGGCTCTACCCTACCGGCGTGTACGTTGATCGCACACTACGTGTGTGGGCGATATCAAGGCTGAGGACCTCAAGGAACTTCACCGAGTTCTTCCTCGCGTCCCGCTACCACCACCTCCCCAGGAGATCTCCAACGATGTTCCGCGTCGAGGAGGTCATCCAAAAACGGGTGGTGGTTGCTCTCCTTGCCCACTTCACCAACACATTCGACGCCTTCTACCTCCTCGGCCGGGTATTTTGGTGTGGCTCCGAGTTCATCGCTTTCACCACCCACAACAGGTTCACGGAGTGCAACAACATCTTCCCCACCGCGACGCGCATGCACACTCTTCCGTACCCCCATCGACAACGCCCCGGAGGAGCAGTGAAAAGGGCGCCCGGAGGAGGAGCGAGGTGGAGAAGGCGGCAGCTAGGGTTCTAAACCCTCTATCTTTTTTTAGTCTATGTTATGTTAAGTTGTAATTGAACTATGTTGGAGTTGCTTTGGGCTTCTTCGCCCTTTTCTTATTAAGTTTTCTATCTATTCTATTATGGGAGTTCTTCCTAGTTTGAGCTATGTGATCGTGCTATGGGCTTGTTGGCCCTATCTACATATTGGGACTACATATTTGTTGATTATTTGCTTACAGAGCTCGCCTTGTTAGTAGGATTCCCTTGTTAGTAACCACCTAGTGCATGCAAGCAAGCTTTGTTAGTAGGGATGAATGAGTACAACGAAGCAAGGGAGTGGCTCTTTTTTTACACAAGACACATATATGTAGCCACCTAGCTAGAAGAGAGGAACCAGCGGCAGTGACCGTCGCTGCATCCGTGGCGGCTGGCGTGCAAAAAGCTGCTCGGTCAGTGCATCGTGGCGGACGCATCGGCGCATGCAGGATCGGTCGGCGCATCGTGGGATCGTGGCATTGGCGCATGCAGGCTCGATCGACGCATGCAGGTAGGGTTTGCTGGGTGCATGCATAGCAGGCTTCTGTCCTGGCGGCGCGCGCAGACGTTTAGTGCAAGGGACGGCCCAACGAAACCACGGCCCAACGGTCGAATAGCGACACCACCCAACGCGGCCCCACTTGTCAGTTCAAACGGACGACATAGTCCAGCATGGCCCCACTAGTCAGAGTTAACGGTCAAGCCTTTGACCCGACGGCAACGTCCGTTGTGCCCAGTTCTAAGGGTTTCTGGCAAGGGAGTGGGGAAAATTGAGCAAAAGTTAAGAGCGCGGGGATGAATGAGTAGAGCTAAGGAACCAGGGGCACAGATGTAAAAAACCCTTTTTTTAAGAAAAGGGCTCCAGCCCCGGTTGCATTTCCATCAGAAAACGAAACCCATAGATCTTGTTCTTCATTAGTTGCAATAAAATTGAGCAACATCAAGGTTGGTTGTGAAGCTCATGGAATGTTCAACTATAATTTGGATATCATTTGTGCAGTTCAACTAAGATCAAACGTGAAATGTATATCTCTGTTTGCACAAAAAAGGTGGAAAGGAGGGTGACTAACAAGTGATGAAACATACATCAAATGAAAAGAAGCATGTTCCTTATCTTAATGGCAATCCTACAAGGACAATAGCAATTTCTAAAGCAGCAGCATTGCTAGATATTAGTGTGGGCATTAGGATTAACTATGACAACCGTTAAATACGACATTACTTTAATGGTGCCATTGCTTCATTTTACCAGCAACATTACATTAACAACTGCTACAGAGTTGGTATTTGGGCACGGGAGAGTAGGCGGACCAGGACAGTTGCATTTCTAATGAAAAGAAGCAACTTATCTTAATGGGAAATTTATCAGGACATGAAAAACAGTGCCATTGATTCATATTACTGGAGGCATTACATTGAAAACAACATTGGTTTAACGTGTCCTTACTATTAACAGCACGACTACTACATTTTACCAGTGGCATTACATAAGAGGGGCTCGGGGCAACAAACATCAGAACATGATATTTGGGTTGGTCCCATTTTTTCGGTATAGCCACCTTATACTGTGTGACGCTAGCAAATCTAGTGCTGGACATACTCTGTTGACTTGTCCCCCAGTCCCCACTTTTTTCCTTTTCAACCAATAGATCGGGTTTATATTGAGTTTGTACCGTGTTTCCCTTTATTTCCCTATTAGACCAAGAGACCAGTTGCATGGCCAGTCTTTGCTACCTTTCACCCCCAATATTTTGTCTTTCGACCAAGTCCTAGATTCAGGTAACAAATCTTCCCCCACCCCACCCCCTTTCTTCCTTGTTTGAACCAAGTAGTACTAGATTTGAGTGCATGAACTTGTTTTACCTATTAACTGTAATAATTAGGTGGCTTTTGAACACCCGATCGATCCTATCTATGAGGGGGCCTGAGGAATAGTAAAAGATACAAATGCAACAAAGTCGGGAGTTGGGGAAGTAGAGGAAGGCTGGTTTTGAAGGAAGTTATACCTAAGGGTCACCGAGATGTCGCTAGATGGGTGGCGGGAGGCCGGATCTGCCCACACTACGGCAGCGAGGAAGAAGGGGTCGGAGGCCCTCCCTAGCCGGCGGTGCGTGGGAGAGAACGACAAGGCATGCTGATCGGGACGTGCCGGCAGTGGGTAAGAGTCGTCGCCGAGGACGACCGCGTGAACATTGCACCTTCTCACCTTCCCCGACAGGGAGGATCCAGATGGATCTGTGACCAGTGGTGAGCAGAGAGAGTGTTGCCACCGCTGTCATGTTTAGATCTGGAGAGGACGAGACAGTGTGAAGAGAGCAACACTAGCAAGCAAGCGCAGAGGCTCCTTCCTTTATAGTGGAGTAGTATTATTTTGTCTACCGGAGCTGGCTTGACCTCGTCAATGACTGTTGAGAAGTCTTCATGCACGTGCCCCGGAGGCGCAGTTGTTGTCATTTTTATCTGAAGCACCGGATTAACATATAACACGAAAAAATTCCACATGACAAGAAACCATAACCTCACTGTCCCAAGGAGACAACATGAATCTCGACGGACAAACTAGACGAGGATCAAAGCTCAAATTAAAGATAAACTTGTAGAAAAGGGGTCCATCGATAGGTGTCCTAATTAACATAGCCGGCTTGACCTAGATGGCAGTCGAGTAGTCTTCGTGCATGTGCCCCCAATGGCCAGCGCCTTGGAGGAACTCAGTTGTCACTGTTTAACCGTCGCAGTGATCCGAAGCACATGACACCTAATATTGCGAGATGATAATAAATCTTTTTTTAGATTTCTCATCAGAACTACAGCTCCGTACAACACAGCCTGCATGATATGTAGACAATAGCCAATCCAGCCGTGTCTGCTGGAGTCTGGTCACATGCATGGACGAACAGATCTTCCGTGTCATGTAGGGATCGTCCAGGAATCGACATATGTACAACACTGATCCAGTACTATCGCTCGTCTCTCTCTTCTGTTAACTCACGTGACTTGCGGGGCCGGGAGTGTGCCTATGGGCGGTTCTCAATTGCGGTCCCACATGTGTGTGCAAACGCAATATGACGTGCGTTCCATTCGGAGAGCGGCGTGCCATACCGACCAACGCGAACGCGACTGGCGTGCTGTATACTCCGTACATGTGTACCGCCGTTTTCTTGAGGCTTTGCTCCATGACGCAATGCATGGATACAAAATTATACTATACTATTTAAAAGTCGAGGGCGAGGCTTTTCCCGCACGGTAGGCGGGGTAGTTCCGCCTAGTCGGTTCGAGAGAGACGCGAGAAGATGAGGGAGTAGGCTGCTGCAAACACAGGGCTGTGTGATTTGACATCGAGTTACTGCTGGATAGGTGGGGCCACGTGATTTGACTTGCCATTATCATTTTAACTGCGGCGCTACGACCGGCGTGGGTCTCCCGATTCCTGACCACCTCCATGGTATACAGGTTCCTCTCCCAATGCACTACCATGTACAACATGGTTAATAGTATAGCCAGCTGCTGGTGCTGCATGAGTATATAAACATGCCATGTCATCAAAAGTTAGTAGTATTATTTATTAGTCATACAATAGGGTTGGCCATATGGTTGGCTATAAGGTTTTTCTCACTTTTTCTCTATCTCTCTCCTTGTATTAAATGCTTTTGTCTAGGAGCATGTATAGAGGCTGGCTCTTGCATGAGAGCCCATTCCTTCACTTTTTCCTTGCCTCTCTCCTCCACATATGCAAAAATGCAATGTAAGCGGGCTTATAGCCCACTATTGTACTTGATTGTACAGGTGCTAAGCCTGCCACATAGGCATAAAGTTTGATGTGGCAAGTTAATTAAGAAGAGAGAGACTAGTTTGGTGACCCCAGGAAGAAACAATGCTAAGCGCGTGTACCTAGGTGAAAAGACAAGTTTGAGCCTATAGCTAATTAAATGAAGCAAGCTTAGCAAGAAAAACTAAGCACCTATGCATTGAGGACTTGAGTTGCGAAGCCATTTAATGCCCTTAGCACCTCATCTAAGCACCATTTCATTGGAAGAGGTCACTCCTTGGCAAAGGCAATAAATACTGTGAAGAAAGAGATAGTGAGAAGTAAAAAAATACTCTTATAGCCAACCTTATAGCTAACCTTGTGGTATGAGTGACTAAGTGATGACTATGTATGACAAGCCAACATCAGATAGCCTAACACACTATGCGAAATCTCCAAGGGCGCGACCGCACGAGCGAGGCGATGGTCGTGGTAGGCGTGACAATGATACGGGCTGCTGGCAGCCCTTGGATCTGAGATCGAAAAGTCGCATGCTAAGTTGCTAAAAAATTGCAGAACAACCCTCCAGGATATGATATTCACCCATAGGTCTAGAATCACGCCATGCAACCGTTCGATCTCAGATCCAAGGGCTCTCGGAAGCCCGTATCATGGGAGAATGGAAAGCTTCGTATCACCTGTAATTTTCCCGATGCTTGACATTCGAACACGCAGATGCATGAAGCCATTTAATTGGGCGTCTAGTAGACATGACATCTAATTGGGCCCCCATAGTACTGTGCATGAACCCATTTATCCACTGGGCAAGCCCACTATCCTGCTGGCACACGCCCCACTCAGCATTTTTACAATCGGAAAACCGCTAGCAGTTCGCTCCTACTCATCCCCGGTCGTCCTTTAACATTACGGCAGTTCGCTCCTAGTCGCCCCGTCCTTTCACATTACGGCAGTTCCACCAAGCCTAACCCTCCTCCCAAATCCATGGTGTCCCAAATCTCCATGATCGGCGGTGAGTACAAGGTTAGAACCATCATCGGCGATGAGTTTGACGTCATCTACACCCGTTCTTCCACTATGGTGAAAGGATGCCTTGCTCGCTTCAGACACATGTTCGAAAAGTCAAATGATGAGTGGGTCGCTGGGCTAGATGCTGAGTACACAACATTCCTGAGAAAAGAGAATAAGGAGGAAGAGAGGAAGAAGTTCCGTGCATAACTTGTGCTTGGTCTACCACATATGCCATATCGACATTGAGTGGCGAAGATTTTAAGAACTTCCTCAGGGGCGGCAAAGTCAAATTCATTTTTGTAGACTTTACGAATGACAAAGAAGTCTTGCGTCAGATAGGCCTCGTTGTAGGCGAGCCCTTCAACCTCCAGAAGAATGGGCTGGTGCCCTCTCGTGATCAGCCATCAATGCTGACCCTGGCAGGAGCCATGGTTGATCCTTCGTATGGTGAACTGACGAAACCTCCACCCAAGTTTCATTGTGCATGGGAGTGGAATGTACTAGATATAAACCACATCAAGTACGCTGCAATGGATGCCTACCTTTGTTTCAATATCTACAAGGGTTGGATGAAGAGTGAGAGCCAAGTGTGCGGATCAAGCAAAGAAGTATCGGCCAAGAGGAAGAGGGACAAGGAGGAAGTCGAGCATGTGGACAAGGAGTCCGAGTAAGGTGGCAGTGTCGTTGCTCATGGTGGTTGTCATGCAGTGTCTACCGGATTAGTTGCTTAGTTTAATTTCAGGGTGCTTAGTTTTATTTGAGGTGTGTGTTGTGCTGAGCCCCCAGCCGAACTATGTTATATTCCTTCTCGTTACTTTAACTCTTCAGTACGTACATACTAGTATTTCTTATAGTTCATCTTGTAGTTGGTAGTACTACCACTCGTTTCTTCACATTATATACGTACAATATATATGGCCAACATCATATAGCCAGCAGTTTAGTTGTCAAGGAATTTCAGGGTGCTTAGTTTTATTTGAGGGGTGTGTTGTGCTGGACACCATTATTGTGACTCAAATCTCTTTTGCCATGTTATAATGACATAAATACCTATGGACCAACATCCCATCTCTCCCTCTATCTCACTACAATACAATAAAGTGTGGGGCCTACTTGATCCCAACAATGTTCTTATTTTCCTGTCAAATTATTTACTTGGTTACTCCTAACAAGCGGGGCCACACTTATCATTGTGAGAATCTGCTTATTTTTGTCATATAAAATGGTCAACAGGTTTGACGTGAAAAATAACAATGTCTAATGGCATTTATGAGCAAACATCTAACGGAATGATGGCATTTTTTAGATATCTAATTGCATTTTTGAGCAAGCACCTCACGGATCGATGGCATTTTTGAGTAGTCGTAACTTCTAATGGCAAAACTGAGTAGTGATACACAACTAGTGGCATAAATAATAAGAACCCAAGAATTAAATAGGTATGCTCATTTCTTTAATAGAATTTAGCACCCCATTTATGCACGTACTACCTTTTTTAGTAGTACTATATGCATAATTTGGTGACGAGCGCTCTCTATACGTACCGCCTTTTTTCTTTAATTTCATCTTGTTAATTTTGCTCCATGGCGCAATCCATCGATACTACTACTGTACAAAATTAAAACATTTTTTAAAAGGCTAGAGGGCAGGGCAGTCTCGCTTGGTCGGTTTCACGAGAGGCGAGGGCCTTTGTGATTTAATGGCTCATTACTGCTGGAAGGCGGGGCCTTGTGATTTGACTACTTGTATACATGTTGCCGACGACCTGAGGAGGAGCAAAGAATCGTGCGGTGTACTTAAGTTTTCCACTGGATTACTAATATGACTGAGGAGCACGAAACACGGCATCCCAGTGCCATATGGCGATAAAAATGATCTAATTTGCTAATCATCGATCCCACGACGCTGCTCATCGTTAGCATTGTTCTATTCATGCCTCATAGAGAACATGACACGTGTGGCGAAACACCCGAAGCAAAACAAGAAACATCGGAGCAAAAGAAGAAGGAAGATTATCACCCTAAAAAAAGAAGGAAGACGCACACACAAGTCTGGGGCGCTGCTATCTACTGCATGAAGGGTTGCTGGCCGTGGAGTCATAACTGCTTCTTCATCGCCTCCACACCCTCCATCTCCTTGTGCATCTCCTCCGCCATCTTCTTCATTCTATTCATGATGTGGGATTTCTCCACGCGAGCCTTCATCATCTGTTCCATGGCCGCATTACGTACCTTGACATTAGCCGGGTGCTCGATGCGGAGCTTCACCAAATCCTCCTTCTGTTCCATGACGAGGGCCTGCAACATCTTGATCGAGGAACTACTCTTCTCATGCTGCTTCTTCCAGCCGGCGTTCTCCTCCTTCAGCAGGTCGAGCTCGTGGCAGAGCTTCACCTTGTCCTCCTGAAGTCGTAGGATTTCGCCGGTCGCCTTCTTATCCGAGGCAATACTCTTCTTCAGCAGCATCACCAAGCCAGCATTCAACTCCCCCTGCTCATTGAGCTCAGCGGGCATGTCATCGAGGCTCTCCTTCAGCAGCTCCACCAAGCCGTCGATGAACTCCTCCTGCTTATTGAGCTGATCAGGAAGGTCGTCAAGGGATAACGACTCCAGCGCCACCAGCCCAGTATGTTCGCCTCCGCGGCTAGGGCGCTCCTGGGAGCCCTCGCCTCAGCGGCTAGGGCGCTCCTGGGAGCACTCGCCTGCCCGTGAGAGATCTTTCAAGGTCTCTGCGAGACGGCGAGCCCTCTTTTTTCTGCGGCCTTGGTTGCCGCTCCTTTGTTACGAGTAGTTCTCGACCTAGAGCTCTGCACACCAGCCATGGCAAGGACGGACGAACAATAAAGACTTATGAGGAGGAAGAGGTAGAGTGATTTTCGGCTAGGTAGTAGTTCCCCTTCTTATAACCTAGTACTAGCACTAGTACTAGCATAGTGGGAACACGTTCAGGTTTGATACGTACTAGGTGTGACCAGGTTTTCAATTAATTATACTATACACTTTGGAATGTGATGGGAACAAGCTAAAGATTAATTGATGGTTTTGGTTTCGAGGCCCGAAATGGCTCCCGGTGAGTTTCCTGGAACACAAATTTCAAGTACTACTGCTCAAATACGGTCACACAATTCAGTGATGTAACTGGTCGTACATGTCAGACCAAGCCGATGCGTGTCGCGGGTTTGACCGACCGTCTATTGGTGCGACCAACCGTAAGTATTACACGATGGACACTTCTGGTTGTGGCTTCGGGTGATTGTCACAACGAATCATTCAAAAACTAGCGATAAATCAATTACCATCTTTTTCCAAACGACCAAGTATTTTCACAGGAATACAATAAATATAGATGAAGTGATTGTCACGGTTGCAAACCACCATGGCGTCGCAAGTTCACAGCAGCAGCAACCGAGTAGGTCACTGCATCGCCGGCGGGGAAGGAGGGCAGCTCACCTCGCCTATGATGCATGCCCAGCGGTGCCGCCGCATCTGGTCCCGCGATTTGGCTTCTCCTACCGCCCATTTGAACAGTTGCACCGGCTGCTCATGCCATTCTGCAGGCATGCGGGTTCTTTCCTCCGCAGTTGACTCCGTGAATATGATCTCTGCCATTAGACCTAGCTCGAAATCAACGCGATGCTACCAGATGCTGACATCCCTCAGCATCTCTCCCGTGAGATCGACTTGCGCCTCCGCCTTGTGCTGCGCCAAGTGCAACTCCTTCGAACTTCTCTCCAATCGATGCGACACTTCCTTGATCCGATTTGCCCTTGCTTCCCACCACCTGAAACGCAACCCTGGCATGTCCTCCAGCGCCACCGATTTGTGATTCCAGAGCAATGGATCCCCTCTAAAACACATGTGGTTTCGCTCAAAGGCGGCAGTGCTGCGGGCCACAGCGAGAGGGCAGCCCACGGGATCCTGGGATCACTACAAAAAAAAAGACACATCCGTGACATTTTGGGCCGAACGGATTTTTTCTATCATGCTTATGACACTTCTATGACGATAATTGTGACCAAACCCGGTATCATCATAGATGTGGTGGGCTCCTACTTCTATGACAAAAAAAATCATGACAGAAAATGGGCTTTTCGTCCTAGGCGGGCCAGAGACGCAGCTGCATGACATTCTTTGGGCCGTCCATGACGGAAAAAACCATGGTAGAAGTGAGGGAGAGGAAAATATCGAGGATTTCCCGGTTACGGTGGGTGGTCGGGGGCCGAGCACTGCGCGTTTCTCTCGTACACGTACGCGCGTGTGCGAGGCGATGCGCTCTAACTGAACCCGAGTGAGGCATTGGGCTCTAACTGAACCCGAGCGATTGCACTGCAGGCCATGCGTTACTGAACCCGAGCAATCGATCGATGGCTATTAACTGAACCCGATCGAGCAATTCCTTCGCTACTGCTGCTAACGGAAGCCGATCGAACCTGCTGCCTCTTGATGAAGAGTGAGCGTTGTTGGGGGGGTTGGATGAACAGTTCCCGGTGAGGGGGTGGATGAACAGGACCCCGTGGTAGTAGAGGCCATTGCCGCTGGATGAACAGGACCCCGATCGATCAAGCCGATTGGGGGTGGATGAACAGGACCCCGTGGAGGGCTGGATGAACAGGACCCCGTGGAGGGCTGGTTGAACAGTAGCCGGTGGAGGGCTGGATGAATCGTAGCCCGTGGAGGTGTGGTTGAACAGGACCCCGTGGAGAGGGCTGGTTGAACAGTAGTCGGTGGAGAGCGGTGGAGGCTGGATGAACAAGAGCCCGTGGATGAATAGTCGTAGGTGGAGGCTGGAGGAGGTCGACGTTGGATGAGCAGTATCCCGTGGAGGCAGTCGATGGTGGAGATGAACAGTATCCCATGGAGTCCCGTTTTGCGGTACGCCACACCCCTCCCAATGAACAGGACCCCCATTTCGACCGTAGCAATCCAACTCAAGTCCGTTTCCTCCGTTGGCGGTATGCCACACCCCTCCCGATCAGCAGGACCCCGTTTCGACCGTAGGAGGTGCAAGAGAAGTCTGTTTCCTCCGTTTTGAGGTACGCCAGACCCCTCTCGATGAACAGGATCCCGTTTCGACCGTGGCCGGTCTAACACAAGGCTATTTCCTCTGTTCTGCGGTACGCCAGGCCACATTTCGATCGGCTTTTCCGTCCAAGCCGGTTGGCTCCCGAAGAACACGACGACGGCGTAGTTTCTCCGTTCCAACCCAGCCATGTACACAAGCCCTGGCCGTACATATGCGCGAGTAGGCGTTCGAGACCCCGCCTGTATGTACGTACGTGGCCGTATTTTCTTTCTTGCACCCTGGCTGTACGTACGTGTACATGCTACGTGCGCGCTTCTACTACGACACGTGCCCTTCCTTACACGGCCACGGTTCATTGCTGCAGCCTGCAGACAGACCGATCGTATGTACGTACACATTCGCGACCAGAATGACAACGCTACGTACGCTTCGACCGGGTGGGTCCCAACTGTCAGGCACTTCCTTATGTGCGAAGATGTAGCTGGTCGGTCCCAGCAGTCAGGGGGCGAATCATTTTTTTGCCCGTAATATGGACACACTTGCTTGTGTGCGAAGATGTAGCTGGTGGGTCCCAGCAGTCAGGGGGGAAACGCGTTTTTGCAAAATACGGTGGCCCGTCCGCTGGGTCCCTGCTGTCAGGTGGAGGAATCATTATTTTGCACGTAATAAGGAGGCACTTCCTTGCTGCGGCTGTGGACCCAACTGTCAGCCTTTCCACATACAGTACTCTTCTGATGGAAGTCGTTCATTGACCACGTTGACCACGCCGCGCCGAGAGCACCAGGGCGGTGGACGACGGCGAGGCCTAGGAAGGGGATGACGCGGAGCCGGGGAAGACGCGGCAGTGGATGCCCACGTGGAGAGGAGTACGAGGGTTCACTTGTTCGGCTTTGGTGTGCGGCTGCCATCGCCGCAGGGCCTGGCCAGCGATGGGAGTAGTAGGGGGAGGTGAGGCCTCTGCGGCAGCACAACCGGCCATGGGAGGCAAGAGCACGCGGTGGTTTGGATTGCTGGAGCAAGAAAAACAGAGGTTGAAGAAGCAGGACGACTGTTGGATGTTAACAATCCAACGGTCACTGGTGATAGAATCGTTTGTTGACTAAGTTGACAAAGACCTCCATCCGCGTCAACTTAGTTGGCCCACAAGTCAGCCTCCCACTATGGTGGGTCCCAGCTAGCAGGGGGAGTATTCATTTTTTTTGTGTAATAAGGAGGCACTTCCGTGCGTGCGAAGATATAGCTGGCGGGTCCGAGCTATCAGTGGGAGTATTCATTCTTTTTGGCGTAATAAGGAGGTACTTGCTTGCGTGCGGCCATGGACCATGTGGGTCCCAACTGTCAGCCTCTCCATGTACATCCCTCTTCCAATGTTGTCGTTTGTTGACAACATTGACCACGCGGTGCCGAGAACACCAGCGCGATGGACGACGGCCAGGCCCAGGAAGGGAATGACCCGGAGGCGGCGAAGCCACAACAGTGGAGGGATGTGGGTGAGTAGAGGGATGGCCTGGCCAGCGGTGGGAGTAGTAGGGGTGGTGAGGCCTGCGCGGCAGCACAGCCGGCCACGGGAGGTTGGAGAAGGCGGTCCCGCCGGCGCTGGATTTTGCGACTGGAGCAAGAAGATTAGAGATTGAAGAAACACGATGGCCGTTGATTGACATCCAATGGTTACATCTGCTAGAATCATTTGTTGATGTATATAATAGGTAAAAAATCATGTATACGCGTCAACTTAATAGGCCCACAATTCAGACCATTCCCTATTTTTTGAATAATTTATATATAGCTCATTGCAACTTCTTATGCAATTTATTTGCAGTCCTTTTTTTGTTGGCCAAGGCCAGGGTTAAAAATTTAAATGAAATTTCGCATATTTCTGTGGGTTCCAAACTATTTTTAATACCGAAATGTCGAGCCAAATTTAAAGTACTTTCAAGATATATTTAAATTAGGTTAAAGCCCAGTGAAATAGGAATCTGAAAATGTGAAATAATTCAGAAATTATAAAGTAATTGCCAATTTGTCATCTATTTTATCTTTACAACCCATTTCATATTACTTTCAAGATTTGCAAGCGTCTTGAAAGAGTTGCAGCCCATCAGGGCGTAGAAAAATAAGTAGGCCTGGATTGGGTATTCTTCAGAAAAAATAAACTGGGCACATTTTCTCAAAGAAAAAAATAGTTGGGCTGGTCATATGGTGAACATAAAATATAAGACTGGGCTAGACGGGCCACAAACCAGTTGAAACCTTGCTCCGTCTCAACAATAACAAAAAAATACTGCTCGAGCAGCTACGTCCCAGGTGTCAGCCGATCTTGTGTTGTTCTCTTGTCTATTGACTATGTACCCTGGCAATGTCATGGGCCCCAGATGTCAGGAAACCACTAGGAGGAAGCACTTCCTTTTTCCATACGCTAACAATGGAGTATATATAACAAAAAATGAGGAACTTACTTGCGTCCGGCCATGGACATGGTGGGCCCCTACTGTCATCCTCTCCACGTACAGTCCTCTGCCGATTCCTGTTGTTTGTTGACCATGTTGACAACGCGAGAGGGCAGCGCCGCGGCGAGTGCACCAAAGTGCACGGAGGACGACGGCGAGGCCTCGGACGTCGGCGTTAATGATTTAGGAGATGGTGGGGCGGCGAACGTGCACTGAGGCGCAGCCAGCCGTGGGAGGCGGAAGCAGGCGGCCCCGTCGGCGCTGGTTTGGTTTTGGCGGCTGGAGGAAGACAGGACTGAAGAAACACGACAGACTGTAGAAGCAGCATGAGTACTTAACAACCTTAACTGAAACCAGCAGGGGCACTTAACAACCATAGCTGAAAGCAGTATGAGTACTTATACAGGTTCAACCGTACAAAACACGCCTCGAACAGTAAACCAAGGGTGAGGCCGCCAAGCCCCAGGCGCCACCCCGCGCATCCAGAACCTTCTGAAAGCGGCTTCATCTCGCAATGCTGTCAGTAAATAGTATATTCGCTTTAGAGCCGTGGAAAAGCAGGAACATAATCTTCTGTCCTATTCTCCAAGATGGACGGGCCTTTATTATTTGAGACCACCCATGAATAAGTATCTTTTCACCTCCAAGGCGAATGGAGTAGGTCGACGTAAACATCATGTCACTTCTGCGGGTTGCTGCTAACACGACACTACGATCAGAGACCCTTCGACGAAACTATGTGTGATGCCATAATCGCAAACGGTGGTGTAAAAAACCATCAAAAAAGGTGCAAAAAGTTTGCGATGGAGGATGCATCAAACACGGTTTAGATTTTAGTTGCGTGTGCGATGCAGGGTATACGGTTCAGCTCAGTTAACTATTTGCGATGAGGAGGAACAAAATAAATGGGCAGCCAGATGAAGGTGTGTGCGATGTACATCATATGGTTCACTCAGATGAACTATTTGTGATTAGGCAACACAAAAGAAACGGTCAGCCAGATCAAAGGTGTGTGCGATATACGGCATGCGGTTCACTCGGATGAACTGTTTGCCTTGAGACATGAGAACAGAAATGGTTCAAATGAACAAGATGTGTGTGATATGAGGCAAACAAGTATGTAATTAGAAACGTGTGCGAAGACCGATAACAACACAGACGATTACTGCTAACAAGCCGTGTGTGTTGTGAGCAAATGATTGCTGGTATACAATTGTGAGTGATTGATGAAAACATCACCGACGGGTTCCATTGTTTAGTCCGTGTGTGATGTGATTTTCTTTGTCCGCATAACATCTGTGCTCTGTCTATAGAGCATCAACATATATACTTAAAAAGACAGCATTGCATAACCAAATTAAGCATAAAATTACACAAGTGACTACATACATAACATTTCCACACACCAAAGTAAGAAATTACATGCATACTAAAGTAGGAGAAACAAGGATCTAATCATCTACTTATTGTTGCGACGACGCTTGCCATTGCTCTGCTTCCGGCTGGATCCCTGGCCGTTTTGGGGAAGGAGGCACTTCCTCATGTCAACGATCCGCATGTATATAGCATAGCTCATGTACGCCTCCTTGGCCGCGTACACGACATGAGCTTTGTCGAGTTTCTCCATCCAGGCCGAGTGCCAGGCACGCTTGTCCTTGTTGCACGAATCATTCATGTCTCTGTAGTATGGGTCGATAATGGCCTCGGCGAGGTGAACCAGTGAGTCCTTCTCATGCTCCTTGCTGCCCCAGATCTTGTATTGGCCCTGGATGTCGACACGATTCTGGCAGGCGATGCCCGAATTCTCGAGCGCCTTTACATCGTTGGTGATGTCCACTGTAGCGAACATGTAGTGGGGGCTGTTGACAAACCTAGCGAAACGCTCGCAAGGCCTTGTGGCCAGGCAGTAGTGGTAGACGAGGACGTGGTGGCGCACGCACATCTGGGCGATGGCGACCTTGGGACGAGACTCGGCACGAGCACGGGTGTACTTGAGGTCGAACCCGACCACCTTGTACTTCTCCGTGGCAAGCAACAGCTCCGTGATGTGGATGGAGTGCTCCATCCAGACCGGGTCGTTGGTGTACACCACCGAGAGGTCCATGAACCTTCTATGGGTGTCCACCACGGCACGCATGGTGAACTGCTGCTCGTCGTCGGCAGCCGCTCGGAGCGCCATTGGAGCCGCGCAAGATACCCTCTAAGAATTTCTCGTGGTGGGTGTGCTTCTTGCAATGTGGGGCGCGATCGAAAGGTTGAAGAGACACAAGGGTTAAATGGTTGCGGTAATAAATGGGGGCCGACCGGCCTTTAATCGTCACGTCTTGTCACGGCGTTCATAGCGGAGGGTTCCAGTGCATGCTTGACAACACCGCATCGCACGCGTGGGCTCGAAGAGGCGCCAAATGTATCGTCGGTGAGCTTGTTCCTGCGCTACCATGCTGTTTACTGCGCAAGCTTCCCGCCCGACTAGTTTGGCCACGCGTCGGCTAAAGAGGGACAAATCATGGGCGTTTATTGGCAAAAAGCTTCGTAAAAACGAAGTGTGTGGAATGACTTCGATCATAAGTTTACCCATGGATGATGAGGTCAAAGTTACACAGAAGGGTGATGATGGACACTCGAGTGCGATAATTAATTTTGTGCTCTACAGTGCACACGGTGGAAGAAACCAACTATGTGCAATAATGTCGAAGATCGCAGTCGAGTTAGCTATACAGATCATGTGCTGTGAGATCGACAAGGTAAACTGATTCGAGAATGGTTAATAAAATCTAAGATCATTGCATATTAAGGTCGAAATAGTGCTAGCAATATACGAGTCTCATACGATGCCATTTCCACGATTGTACCACAAAAGCTCGAAATGTTACAAGGTTCAAATTCCAGAGTTATATGGCTCAAATTTGAAGATTAAAAGGTTCAAATTGATATTAGGAATGAAATTTAGCTCATCAGCTGCAAACGCTCGCGCTGATCCGCCGAACATGGATATCAGAGAGGTTCAAACTAATATCTCCGCTTCTAAGTCTGGTTTCGAAACCTCACAACTTTTGCAAAGGGGTCAGCCACTGAGAAGTCATGTATGGGGTTGACACGATGACTTCCAATTACTCTGTCATCTGAAGTTCCAAAATGAAATTCAGGATTTTTGGAGCCTACTCCATTCCGTCACAGGCGCCGGCGCTGATCAACAAACCATTCATTTTTGCGAAATAAATGTAGGGCAAACCTCATTTCCTTTGGCACCCTTGCTCTAAGAACAAAGAACCTGGCGAATATAATCTCCGGTAAGGTCCCTCGGTAGGAGTTCAAAGTAATTTCTAAGAGATGCAGATCTAGGCATTCGACGTGATTGTTATATTGTATCACATTATCCACCACTGGCCTAATCTTATCTGCAAAAGAAGAAAATGTGTTAGTGCCTACATGCAGTTTTGAACATTACTACATGCCTATTTGGTTTGCAGGATTTCTAAAATGCACTAACATGCCATCTTCGATCTGACATGATTAACATGGGCATTTGATTACATTTTTAGAAAAATGTAGCCTTCTTCACAAGAGGTTGGGGTGCATGAAAAGTTCCCTAAGAAAACTAGTACAAATGAATCCAAAGGAGAAATGCTTATTGATTGTAACCATATGGATCAAGAAACCAATATGGGGGGGGACATGTATGTACTGAAATCCTCCAAAAGAACCTTCAGAAATCGTAGTAAATTGTCATTGTAAACTTGGAAAAAGGTGTCAGAAATTGAACTCCCTTATGGTTAACATTTAACAGGAAAGGAACATCACCTCGATATATAGCTTCTCCAGGCACGGAAAGAATCTCAGGAAACTGAAAACTTGCTCCAGGTTGGGCCGATAGATTCTAGTGCCAAGTGATGAGGACATAGACCTGGGGTAGGGTAATAGGCCTGACCTATATGTCCTACCTAAGGTCCTTGTCCTAGAAGCAAAGAAGTTCAAGAGTAAATAGAGGGGGCCCAACAAAGGTGTCGAGTGCAATCCACTCGACCTGCCATTCACTCGGAGACCCCTCCTTATTTAGGTCACTCGACCATTAAACCACTCGACGTGCAGAAGACCTAAAGCCACTCCGCGCAGCAACGGTCGGGTGCTTACTCATATACTTAATGATCATTTATAGCACTTTATTACGGACGTTACCTGTAACGCTCTCTCTTTATGAACATTGAACCCTTTGTAACGGAGGGGAGCTGGGGTCCTGGCGCACTCTATATAAGCCACCCCCTCCTCTGGGACAAGGGTTCGCACCCCAGTAAACACACACATACATAATCCAGTCGACCGCCTCCGGGCTTCGAGATGTAGGGTTGTTACTTCTTCTGAGAAGGGCCTGAACTCGTAAAACTCGTGTGTACAACTTCACCATAGCTAGGATCTTGCCTCTCCACACTTACCCCCCTATTATACTGTCAGCCTTAGTACCACGACAGTTGGCGCCCACCGTGGGGCAGGTGTCTTAGCGACTTATTGGAGAAGTTGCGATTTTTTCGATCCCCATCATCATGGTTTCCGGCGGACGATTGACCGAGGGCCGCGAGATCCGTCTCGGCGCGCTCGTGTTCGTCGCCGACGACTCCGCTTGGCTTGAAGAGGCTCCACTCGACGTCGAGGCGCTCCTCGTCCGCGGGGCGACGCACTTTCGTGCGTGCGTCCGTGGCGTCCTTCTTTGACAGCCGTCGACTCAGTATTGGTCGGCTCCTGTGGCGTCCTCGCTCCTCGCTGTTCGCCGGCACAAGCGTTCCGGTCGGTCGCGGCTCCAGTGGTGGGTGAGGCACGCAGTGGCCCGCCAATCGGCCACCCTGCAAGTCGCGGCAATCGAGCCCGACGAAACTCTCTACAGCTTGTTCGACCTGTCGACTGGCTCCGTCGAGACTGCATCCGAGTGCGACAGCAGTGATCCTGCGGCGGAAGTCCTGATGGTCAACGGACCGCGCAGTCCTCCTGGCTTCCCCCGCGACGACGGTGGCGATGGCAGCCGTGATCCTTCACGCGTCCACGAGGTGTACCGCCCCGAGCCCCTCTCTTCTCTGCGGAGGGAAGAGCTTCGCCGCCGTAATATGGATGCACTTCACACTCCTATCATTGGAGAAACCCCCGAGGCCCGGGCCTTGGAGGAGGTGCGCCTGGCCAACTTGGCTGAGTGCACTCGACTGGAGAACCTCCAGCACGCACTCGACAAGCGTGCTCGGCAGCGGATTCCTGAGTCCAGTCGACGACAACTTTTTCCGCCTCCAACTCAGGTATACCGAACTCCGATTCAGAATCTCACAGCTGCAGCCCGAATAGCAGAGTCGATTCAGCCTTCCCAGTCAGAAGCTGGCAGAGGTTTGATGCAGATCCGGGCTTTACTCCGGGTAGCGGGAGAGCAGAACACAGCAGTGTCTCAGTCACGGAATAGGATTCATAGCAGATCTGTGATGGCAGACACAGTTCAGTCGGCTCACAGCCCAAGATCGCCTCCAAGGCGTGAGGGACGTGGAGATACAGAAACCGTGAGCAGTATGATCACCGACTAGACCATGATGATTGTCGTCGAGTGCCCATGCCTCCCCCAAGGAGTGGGTCATACATGCCTCGGCAGCACGATGACAGACGCCCTCACAGTGGTGGGCGAAGGATTCCAGTCGACCCCCGAGAGCCGGGCTTTGATGCAAGATCTATTCTCGTTCAGGGTCTGGTTGATAGGAACAGAGCTCACAGAGAAGGTCATGACAGAGACTATCCGACTGGCAGCGGAGTGCATGTCTCAGGCCCAGAGTGTTTCAGCAGAGCCATCAGGGCTGCAGTGATTCCTCCCAACTTCAGGTTGGTGACTGGAGTCAGCAAGTTCACTGGTGAGTCCAAGCCTAACACTTGGCTTCAGGACTACCGAGTGGCTGTTCAGATTGGCGGCGGCAATAATGAAGTAGCCATGAAACACCTTCCTCTGATGTTGGAGGGCTCGGCAAGAGCGTGGTTGAATCAGTTAGCACCTGGCAGCATATATAGTTGGGATGAACTCGCCCGAGTGTTTGTTAGAACCTTTGAAGGTACATGCAAACGGCCAGCAGGGTTAACAGAGTTGCAATCCTGTGTGCAGAAACCGAAGGAAACCTTGAGGGATTATATCCAGAGATGGATCACGTTGCACCACACAGTGGAGAATGTGTCAGATCACCAAGCAGTTTGTGCCTTCAAGGAAGGTGTCATGTATCGAGAATTGAACCTGAAGTTCGGTCGGACCGGGGATATGTCTCTGAGTCGGATGATGGAGATTGCCACCAAGTATGCTAATGGTGAAGAGGAGGATCGACCCCGGAGTGGCAAGCACAAAACAGTCGCCCAAGAAACCGGAGGAGGGAATTCCAGTCGGAAGAAGAAGTGCAAAGCCGAGCCAGCTGCTCTTGGTGAAGCCTTAGCTGTGACTCAAGGACAGTTCAAGGGGAAGCCCAAAGGGCCATGGAACCCCAAGAAGGTTAAAGATCAAGACGGAAATGATGTGTTGGATTTACCCTGTCACATTCATATCAAGAAACATGAGGAGGGTAATCTGATTTACCCTAAACACACCACTCGACAGTGTCGGCTCCTGATTCAACAGTTCTGAGAGAAACAACCCAAGGAGAAGGAAAAGGAGTCGGACAAGGGTGAGGATAAAGAAGAAGATGATGATGGTTTTCCCAACGTCAATTCCACTCTGATGATTTTTGCTGATGTTGAAAGCAAAAGTCGAATGAAAGTTATAAATAGAGAGGTGAACATGGTTGATACGGCAACACCAAGTTACTTGAAGTGGTCCCAGACTGCCATCACATTCGACCAGTCTGACCATCCAGCTCATATAGCCACCCCTGAGAGGCAAGCGCTGGTGGTCGACCCAGTTGTTGAAGGCACTTGACTGACTAAGGTGCTGATGGATGGTGGGAGTGGCCTGAATATCTTGTATGCTGAAACCCTGAAGGGAATGGGCATTCCGATGTCCAAGCTCAGTGAAAGCAACATGAGTTTTCATGGCGTCATACCTGGCAAGAAGGCTGAATCACTCAGCCAGATCGCCCTCGATGTGGTTTTCGGTGATTCCAAGAATTACCGCAAGGAAAAGTTGACATTTGAAGTCGTGGATTTCCAGAGTGCTTATCACGCCATTCTGGGTAGGCCTGCTTATGCACGTTTCATGGCTCGAGCATGTTACGTGTATCTCAAGTTGAAAATGCCTGGTCCCAGAGGAGTGATCACTATCACTCGCAATCGGCAAAAGGCAGAAGAGTGCTTCCAGAAGGGCTCAAAAGTCGCCGATGCACAAATGGCAGTAGTAGAATTGCAAGAGTACCAGAAAAATGCAGATCCGAGTGATTTGTTGCGAGCCAAGAAGCCTGCCACTGACTCTGCATTTCAGTCGTCCGGTGAAACAAAACCGATTCATATTCACCCGACCGATCCTAATGCTGCTCCGACTCATATCTCAACAACACTCGACAACAAATAGGAAGAAGCGCTCATCCAGTTCCTCTGTGAGAACTGGGACATCTTCGCATGGAAACCTTCTGACATGCCGGGTGTACCCAGGGGACTGGCCGAGCATCGTTTGCGAGTCGACCCGAAAGTGAAGCCAGTCAAGGAACATCTTCGACGGTCCGCCGTACAGAAGAGAAAAGCAATTGGCGAGGAAGTGGCTCGGCATCTAGCAACTGAGTTTATCCGAGAGATTTACCACTCCGAGTGGCTCGCTGTCGGGACCCCGATTCTAAGTCACACCGATCTAGCCTGTAACACCTCATATCACTTTGCGGCCTGACGCACGGTATTCCCACGGGTGTCGCCTTACCATGGCCCGGGACCGTTTGCGCCTTTTGGCTCACGTATATGATAATGTCGCTAGCATCCATATGACAAAGAACCCGGGCCGACATGACTACTCATGAACCCAAAGTGGCACTAACTTACGGGGACAGGCATACATGAATCAACATCGAGCATGTCGGTCAGCAGCGTGTGAATCCGGGCTGTAGCACTGGGCTAATAGGACTCCGGTCAACCGGGCTGTAGCGGACTACTATGGCTCATGGAGCACAAGACTACATTTCCCCATAAGAGAGGCTACCAAGGATACACAACTATGTTGTCGGATCCCACACATACCAAGCATTTCAATCATACACACAATATGCTCGATATGTGCAAATACAACATGGCATCACAACAAGACTCTACGACTCGGAGTATTTATTCATTAGGCCCCGAAGAGCCAGATATTACAAACATGGGTCTCATGACCCAACATCCAGAGCATACAAGTCAAAGCACATGTGGAAGCTTAACATGTCTGAGTACAGACATCTACAAATGAAAAAGGCTGAGAAGCCTGACTATTTACTAGATCCTGCCGAGGGCACAAGATCGTAGCTGAGGTATCAAGCTAAACGCCCATCAGGGGTGTACTTCGACACACACGCTCTCGCCACTTACCACCATGTACACGTCGTGTACCTCGGCAACCTTCAAGCGGAAGTCTGGCGAGGGAGTCGGCCACAGCCTACCTAAACACTCAAGTCTCTAGTCCAGGTTTATCGCCTATTCAGGTTCCATCCGCAGGGAGTCCGGCCGAGGTTTCCACATACGGCCCCGAACGATGTGTGCAGGGTTCCCGAGACACCAAACGGGCGCCCGGTACACCGTGCCACGTGCCTACCGCATCACAGCCCACCCCTCGGTCAGCGCTGTCCATGGCCTCCAGCATACTACAAACACCAGAAACTACTTGCAACTCCTGGACAGAGGACAAGGGTGATTAAGAAGCCGAGAGGGTCCATTGGTTTCGGGCCCAATGCGTGGTAGTAACTGTATCATGGATCACAAACACATAACTCAGTTCCTGAGGACAGCTTCAATGAGACAATCCACCATGTACTCCTACATGGCCTCTCACCGCTACCTTTACCAAATCGTGTTCACACACTTAGCTCACACACAGTAGGACATGTTCATCACCATTCCAATTCATCCCCGACGAATCAGACCCGACTCAACTCTAAGCAGTAGTAGGCATGACAAACAAGCATGAATGAGTAGGCACACCAGGGCTCAAACAACTCCTACTCATGCTAGTGGGTTTCATCTATTTACTGTGGCAATGACAGGTCATGCAGAGGATAAGGGGTTCAACTACCGCAACAAGTAACAGTTGAATCGTTGTTGTCCTAATGTAGTAAAAGAGAGCAGGAGCGAGAGAGTGGGATTGTATCGGAATGAACAAGGGGGTTTTGCTTGCCTGGCACTTCTGAAGATATCATAGTTCTTCATCGGTGTCATCGATCACGTCATCTGAGCATCGGCTACTGAGAGGGGACGATTACCGGCAAACAGAGAAGGGCACGATCAATGCAATGCATAATATGATGCATGCTATGACATGGCAATATGAATGTGTTTTGGGCTAATGCAAGCTAGAACAGAATGGTTTGAGTTGATTTGAAGCAAAGATTCAAATTCAAATTCAAGCTATGAATTCAAATAGTGCATTATCATGTTTTCACCTATACAGCAGGTATAACTTAGTTTGACATGCATGAAAATGATACAGATGGATAGATTGCATTTTTCTGATAATTTTTCATATATAAATTATTTCATTCTGAGCTACGGTTGATTTTATATGATTTTTAGAAGTTTATACTATTTTCTGGAATTTCCTGAATAAATTTAAATCCAGATAATGCTTTACTGCGTGAGCCTGACGTCAGTGTGACGTCAGCAGGTCAACTAACCCAGTCAGGTCAAACCTGACCAGTGGGGTCCGCTGGTCAGTGACTCAGTCAACTAAGAGGGTTAATTAGCACTAACTAAAAGTTAATCTAAGCTAATTAGTCCATGGACCCACACGTCAGTGGCTGTGTGTTTAAACTTAAGTTAATTAGTGTTAAACTAATACTAACTAAAAGTGTCAGTGGGGTTGGCCCACGCGTCAGTGACAGAGGGAAGGTCAAACCCCCTGGTCAACCGGGGTTAAAACGCCGGCGTTTAGCCGCCGGCGGCAGCAGACGTGGCGGGGCACTCGGGCGCGGGCTGTGGTGCCCCGTTCGCAGCGTGGCTGGGCTCGTTCGAGAGCCCAGACCAGCGCGCGTCGGGTGGTGGCGCCAGTCGGGCCTGGGGTTGCCGGAGGCGATGGCGAGGAGCTCGACCGCGGCGGCCGGAGCTCGGGCAACGGCGGAGATGGCGCTACAGGGCACGGCAGGGCAAACCCGTGGGGGCTTCAGGTTCACAGGGGCGCGGCGAGCACGCTGGAGATGCTCGGGCGAGCGGCTAAGCTCAGGAGCACGGAGCTCGTTGGCAATGGCGGCGGGGAACTTCGGTGCTCGTGGGGAATGGTGCTACGGCAACCCAACGGGGACAGGGTTAGGGGGAAATGACCGGGGGCTCACCGCGGTCACGAAGAGATTCTCCGCGAGCTCGGGGAGGCACGGACGGCGTCGAATCGACGGTGGGGTTGCCGGCGGCCGAAGCTTGAAGACGATGACGATGCGGTCGTTGCAGGGCGTCCGGAGTGGCTTCTTTCGGTGGAGAGGCGTAGCGCGAGGTGGCGGAGCTACTGGGCATCCTAGCTAGGCGAGGTGGTGGCGGTGGCCGCGGGTACGGCGGTCGGCGTCGGCGAGCTCCGCTCGGGCAGAGAGGAGGAGGGAGCAGAGGAGGGGGAAGAGGTCGGGAGAGAGCAGCGAGTGAGGGAGAGGAGAGAGGGGTCTCTGGGCGTCTCCGTGGTGCCCTTAGAAGAGCCGGGCGTCGCGGTGGAAGCAGGAGCTGGCGCGCGCGCGCGGCGACCACGCGCCCCTGCTCCTACTGACAGGAGGAGGAAGGCGACAGGAGCCCGGGAGGTGGGCTGGCCTAGCCACTTGGGCTGCAGGTAAGGCCCAGGTAAGGTTCTCTCTCTCTTCTGTTTTCTAATTTGTTTTTGTTTTCTAATTATTTGCCTCTGTTTTGAGCTTAGGAAAAATACCAAGGCATTTCCTAAAATCCTGAAAATATTCATGGACACTTGCTGAATTATTTCAGTGGCCCAAAAATAGTTCCAACATTAGTTCAACATTTAAATTATTTATAGCATTTAAATGCCCAAAAGTGAAATAGAATAAGATTTAATTCAAAAATCCAGGATGGCCTAGAAATAGGTGCATCATTTTTGGCAGAGGTTTTCACCTTTAACAAAAATCATGAACTTTTCTAAAGGGCATTTGGGTTCATTGAAAATATTGTTTACTTGAACCTAGTTGAATGCATTTGGTGCTAGGGTTTCAACATCCCCATTTCAAGTTTCTTTGAAAATTAAACATGATGACATGAGGAAGAAGCAAAAGTCAAACAAGGGCTGATCTGGGGCTGTGACAGCTCACCCCCACTAAACAAGAATCTCGTCCCGAGATTCAAGACGTGAGGTAAGAAGACAGAGGGGACACAAAGCTAACACGATCTTCATGATCCAATTGCTCTTCGCGAAGATGTTGATCCGTTGCTTCAATTAACGTTGACATCTTTGCTTTCGAGATCTTCATCCGACACGATGACGACAAGGGAAACTCTATAGAAATCGATCTCCTTAAAGATCGAGCAACTCACGATCAACTCACGGAATGCGACGTTGAGTATCTCTTGAGCTGAGACTCAACACATACATCGAGAGAGGGATGAAGTGAAACAGAGAACGAAGATTCAAGTTGATAAACACAATTCCACGCTGAATAAGACGGTGCATGGTTTCAAAGTAGCGAGGAGATAATTGCCATGACTCCATAACGGGGCACCTTAGGGAAGGTGGCTCGTAGAAATATTCCCTTAAGTGGCAAAAAGAATTACTTTTGATACATAGATCATTGAAACTCTTTATACCAGCCCAAGGAAAATCGCAAACGATCATTTGAAGGAGTTCAGAGAAATGGCATACTCAGATCGGAAAGGAAACTATGGTTATGGAGCAACTCGGCAAGCGGAAGGCACATTCCCGTTGATACCGGGGATATAACCTAGTGTCTGAGTATGCTCTCCAGAACTTGAGCATTTCCATATTCATCAAGGTTTTACCAACATCCGTGCCGAGGATCCTGGCAACACAACATACTACCATGATGAACGGTGATGGAGGATGCAGGTGCAAAGGAGGACAACACTTTCTCAGATTTGACCTTAGCGAAGCTAAGGGAGCAAAATCTGGATGATCGACCGAGAGACATTTAGCACTCCGCTTCTAATGTTCTCCTTGATGTTCTAGCGTAACCCATTAGACGTGGTTTGGTATCTTGAACATCAAGTAGTAGGTCGGACTTCGGGAGCGCAGGAATCCATACGGAACAACTTTTAGAATAGATCATATGAAATCCTCATGGAGAAGATGGTCAAATTGCTTAATCAAGAAGCTACAATAATAGATCTTCTGGCTAGGTGCGCCGGCCAGAACATCAACCTTGTCGGGACCTACATCATAGATCCTGGAAAAAGTTCCATCCATCATATCTGCCTGAGATTCAGATCTGGATGGTAACAGGATATTTCAGACAGCATGTCTGGAAAAGAAAGTTTGCAACACAAACCGACGAGATGATGTTGCGAGATTCTCGGGGAATGGACTACGATAGCAAGCTCCAAAACATGAGCTGGTTCTGCTACATACATGTGAACACGTTGTCCCAGACAAGCATGCCCACATGGTAGTCTTACAATGAAACACTACCGAGTTCTGGTTGGGAACCATCAACAAGGATATCGAAGTTCTTTCATAAGTCCGGATTAGCTCTTATGAAGGAACTCCTTCTCCTTAAACAAGTCAGTTAGTGGCTTGGTGTGCTAGGGATACATATAGAATGAAGGTTGCAAGTCTCCAAACCACGGTATACTTCGCACATATGCATGACTGACTTGGGATGATTCCAGAGGAAGCAAAACAAACTTTCTCGAATTCACGGCGGCAACTTGCATCTAATGCACATGAATTAGAGTAAGTCACTTCTTTCATCCAACATATGCTTCATGAACAGATCACGAAGATAATGCTTATAAAGTTTCCAATACTAGCTGGATGTTCAACACGAGTCATGGAGAAGGTAGCAGTGTTGCTGATGGGCTCAACAACAATTCATCCAGGTTTCCATGGAGATGGAATTCCATAATTATGTGAACAAGTGATAGCATTGGTCAGACCCAAAAGATATAATGGTGTATGCTCGAGGGATCAACCACGAGTAAGACAACATTATGAACATCGTTGGTTCTGATTTGATTTGATGATAGCCCATAATCAAATCAAAGCCTTGATACGACAATAGGTCCAACAACTGATCACAGGGACCAATCGATGAAGATATCATCTATCTTCAACACACGCAAATATATCCCTTGAAATGAACTAAGCTGGCAAGCTTTTATCTTCCATCTCTCCAAGTTGTTGTTTAGCTTGACCAACTAGCTCAGGGGTATCCAACACGGATTCTTGGAGAAGGGGTGGTTTACAGGGAACCGACTTGATCACGAATTCAACATAGCGGTTAGGTGACAACCTGGTGATACTTCCGAGAAGATATTCGGAAAATCACGTACCACCGACATGTTATTAAGATCGAGAACAATCTTGCTTTTCAGGGCAAGACGATATGACCGAACAAGCAAGGACTAACACTATCCTAACTCATTGATCGAAAAGTGCACCGGAAATAAGGACTGGTAGCACGGTCAACCTTGGGATATAATTCAGTAACCAACACGCTAAGGATGAAATTATTGTCCTTTAACTACCAAGCAACAGAGTTGCTAGGAGTATTTATTTCACACATCATAGTTCGCTTGTCGGTATTCCGGTTATAATAACACGGAGACAGAGGAATGAACGATGATGGCGAGGAGTATCACTAAATCAAGAATTCATAAGAGGTGGTGCAATTCTCATGACACTCTTGACATAAAGATGGTAACACTCCAAGGTAGAACAGAACAAAAACTGGATTGGCATTTGATCTGTGGAATACAACTACTTTGACCCAATCCCAGAGATGGACGAGGTACTGGAGTTTGTTTCTCCTAGTCATTCTGAATAGAACGGCTTGACGGACCACAAGGATAATAAGCATCGATAACACGAATGCACAATAACTCCTGACTATCAATTGATAGACGAGGGTCAGGATACAACTAAAGGGGGACAACTCAAAGGAACATATGTTTTTCTGAGTTGTGGATGCATGGATTAGTATGTCGAACAAATTCATCATATCTCTTCCGGATAACCCATGCAGAGGAGGAAGGACTGGCAGGGTCACAATATGAATGGAGTACTCCTCAAGAGCGCCCTGGTTGTGATCTTTTGGTTAAAAGAACTTCTGCCATGATGGTTCATGGTATTGGAAGAATGAAATACCACGGACCTCGAGGACTAATGCAAAGGTTACTAATAACCTAAAGGAACGAGCAAACACTATCAACAGGAGGTAAGTGGAGTGAATCTTGGGCTCAAGAACCCAGAAATAGAATGCCTACTAACTAGATGGCATCACGGGATGCTTTCAAGAATAATGGCCAGAATCATCACACTGGGGATGCAGGCATTGCTAGATTACTAAGTGGTCCTCTAAGACACCTAGGGTCATAATAATATCTCCAATATATATGTCAAGGCAACAGAGTACCTCAACTCAACGATTAGTGTGGTTAATCTGGCCCAAAGGAACATCGAGAACAGAAAGAAGGGATTTGCAAATGCATCAGATTATTTAGAAGCCTGGGATGACTCGGACAACATAACGGCTGTAAATGCTCAAAGGATTTGAGACATCCTACAAAATGGTGGCATAACCACTCAACATCACAATATAAACTTCCGGGATCAATGGTCAACATACGGAGGTAGTAGGAACTGAACTGAGGCTTAAATCCATCAATCCTACGAGTCTACGGATTTGTAACACGTGATTCTGATAGAAAGATGAGAAGCCTAGTTCTTAATCCCCGTAGAAGAGAAGAGGGTGACTCAGATCAGAAGGGCATAAGGTATAAGAAGTAAAAAGAGCCTTACGTTCCCTCCCACAATCAATTCCCTTATATAACTAAAGCATTTCTAGACACAACTTCGACCAGTTTGGCTTGGTAATCCTACAGGCAGTCAGGCTCTGATACCAACGCTGTCGGGACCCCGATTCTAAGTCACACCGATCTAGCCTGTAACACCTCATATCACTTTGCGGCCTCACGCACGGTATTCCCACGGGTGTCGCCTTACCATGGCCAGGGACCGTTTGCGCCTTTTGGCTCACGTATATGATAATGTCGCTAGCATCCATATGACAGAGAACCCGGGCCGACATGACTAGTCGTGAACCCAAAGTGGCACTAACTTACGGGGACAGGCATACATGAATCAACATCGAGCATGTCGGTCAGCAGCGTGTGAATCCGGGCGGTAGCACTGGGCTAACAGGACTCCGGGAACCCGGGCTGTAGGAGGCTAGGCAGGACTCCGGATGTCACCGCGTGACATTTCCCCGAAGGGACAGACACATGAACGAAGTGAATCACATGCCGGCCAGTCAAGTGTTCTGGAGCAGTAGTGCTGGGCTAGCAGGACTCCGGTGAACCGGGCTGTAGCGGACTACTATGGCTCATGGAGCACAAGACTACATTTCCCCATAAGAGAGGCTACCAAGGATACACAACTAGGTTGTCGGATCCCACACATACCAAGCATTTCAATCATACACACAATATGCTCGATATGTGCAAATACAACATGGCATCACAACAAGACTCTACGACTCGGAGTATTTATTCATTAGGCCCCGAAGAGCCAGATATTACAAACATGGGTCTCATGACCCAACATCCAGAGCATACAAGTCAAAGCACATGCGGAAGCTTAACATGTTTGAGTACAGACATCTACAAATGAAAAAGGCTGAGAAGCCTGACTATTTACTAGATCCTGCCGAGGGCACAAGATCGTAGCTGAGGTATCAAGCTAAACGCCGAAGTCCACACGGAACTACTAGCGAGACTGACGTCTCTCTGCAAAACATAAAATAAGCAAACGTGAGTACAAATGTACCCAGCAAGACTTACATCAGAACTATCTACATATGCATCGGTATCAACAAAGGGGGTGGTGGAGTTTAAAAGCAGCAAGCCAGCTTTGACTCGGTGGCTATCCTAACTACGACTGCAAGTAACTCTTTTGAGGTGGCGCACACGAGTCCACATATTCACCATATCAATACACCACTATGGATTCGCCCCCGTCTCCCTACGAGAACGCCATCCATAGCACTCACGCTTATCTTGCGCATTTTAGAGTATCCACTTTCACTTGTCTATGAACTGTTATAGGCAACCCAGAAGTCCTTTACCGCGGACACGGCTATTCGAATAGATGATGTTAACCCTGCAGGGGTGTACTTCGACACACACGCTCTCGCCACTTACCACCATGTACACGTCGTGTAACTCGGCAACCTTCAAGCGGAAGCCTGGCGAGGGAGTCGGCCACAGCCTACCTAAACACTCAAGTCTCTAGTCCAGGTTTATCGCCTATTCAGGTTCCATCCGCAGGGAGTCCGGCCGAGGTTTCCACATACGGCCCCGAACGATGTGTGCAGGGTTCCCGAGACACCAAACGGGCGCCCGGTACACCGTGCCACGTGCCTACCGCATCACAGCCCACCCCTCGGTCAGCGCTGTCCATGGCCTCCAGCATACTACAAACACCAGAAACTACTTGCAACTCCTGGACAGAGGACAAGGGTGATTAAGAAGCCGAGAGGGTCCATTGGTTTCGGGCCCAATGCGTGGTAGTAACTGTATCATGGATCACAAACACAGAACTCAGTTCCTGAGGACAGCTTCAATGAGACAATCCACCATGTACTCCTACATGGCCTCTCACCGCTACCTTTACCAAATCGTGTTCACACACTTAGCTCACACACAGTAGGACATGTTCATCACCATTCCAATTCATCCCCGACGAATCAGACCCGACTCAACTCTAAGCAGTAGTAGGCATGACAAACAAGCATGAATGAGTAGGCACACCAGGGCTCAAACAACTCCTACTCATGCTAGTGGGTTTCATCTATTTACTGTGGCAATGACAGGTCATGCAGAGGATAAGGGGTTCAACTACCGCAACAAGTAACAGTTGAATCGTTGTTGTCCTAATGTAGTAAAAGAGAGCAGGAGCGAGAGAGTGGGATTGTATCGGAATGAACAAGGGGGTTTTCTTGCCTGGCACTTCTGAAGATATTATAGTTCTTCATCGGTGTCATCGATCACGTCATCTGAGCATCGGCTACTGAGAGGGGACGATTACCGGCAAACAGAGAAGGGCACGATCAATGCAATGCACAATATGATGCATGCTATGACATGGCAATATGAATGTGTTTTGGGCTAATGCAAGCTAGAACAGAATGGTTTGAGTTGATTTGAACCAAAGATTCAAATTCAAATTCAAGCGATGAATTCAAATAGTGCATTATCATGTTTTCACCTATACAGCAGGTATAACTTAGTTTGACATGCATGAAAATGATACAGATGGATAGATTGCATTTTTCTAATAATTTTTCATATATAAATTATTTCATTCTGAGCTACGGTTGATTTTATATGATTTTTAGAAGTTTATACTATTTTCTGGAATTTCCTGAATAAACTTAAATCCAGATAATGCTTTGCTGCGTCGGCTTGACGTCAGTGTGACGTCAGCAGGTCAACTAACCCGGTCAGGTCAAACCTGACCAGTGGGGTCCGCTGGTCAGTGACTCAGTCAACTAAGAGGGTTAATTAGCACTAACTAAAAGTTAATCTAAGCTAATTAGTCCATGGACCCACACGTCAGTGGCTGTGTGTTTAAACTTAAGTTAATTAGTGTTAAACTAATACTAACTAAAAGTGTCAGTGGGGTTGGCCCACGCGTCAGTGATAGAGGGGAGGTCAAACCCCCTGGTCAACCGGGGTTAAAACGCCGGCGTTTAGCCGCCGGCGGCAGCAGACGCGGCGGGGCACTCGGGCGCGGGCTGTGGTGCCCCGTTCGCAGCGTGGCTGGGCTCATTCGAGAGCCCAGACCAGCGCGCGTTGGGCGGTGGCGCCAGTCGGGCCTGGGGTGGCCGGAGGCGATGGCGAGGAGCTCGACCGCGGCGGCCGGAGCTCGGGCAATGGCGGAGATGGCGCTACAGGGCACGACAGGGCGAACCCGTGGGGGCTTCAGGTTCACAGGGGCGCTGCGAGCACGCTGGTGATGCTCGGGCGAGCGGCCGAGCTCAGGAGCACGGAGCTCGTTGGCAATGGCGGCGGCGAGCTTCGGTGCTCGTGGGGAATGGTGCTACGGCAACCCAACGGGGACAGGGTTAGGGGGAAATGACCGGGGGCTCACCGCGGTCACGAAGAGATTCTCGGCGAGCTCGGGGAGGCACGGACGGCGTCGAATCGACGGTGGGGTTGCCGGCGGCCGAAGCTCGAAGACGATGACGATGCGGTCGTTGCAGGGCATCCGGAGTGGCTTCTTTCGGTGGAGAGGCATAGCGCGAGGTGGCGGAGCTACTGGGCATCCTAGCTAGGCGAGGTGGTGGCGGTGGCCGCGGGTACGGCGGTCGGCGTCGGCGAGCTCCGCTCGGGCAGAGAGGAAGAGGAACAGAGGAGGGGGAAGAGGTCGGGAGAGAGCAGCGAGTGAGGGAGAGGAGAGAGGGGTCTCTGGGCGTCTCAGTGGCGCCCTCAGAAGAGCCGGGCGTCGCGGTGGAAGCAGTAGCTGGCGCGCGCGCGGCGACCACGCGCCCCTGCTCCTACTGGCAGGAGGAGGAAGGCGACATGAGCCGGGGAGGTGGGCTGGCCTAGCCACTTGGGCTGCAGGTAAGGCCCAGGTAAGGTTCTCTCTCTCTTCTGTTTTCTAATTTGTTTTTGTTTTCTAATTATTTGCCTCTGTTTTGAGCTTAGGAAAAATACCAAGGCATTTCCTAAAATCCTGAAAATATTCATGGACACTTGCTGAATTATTTCAGTGGCCCAAAAATAGTTCCAACATTATTTGAACATTTAAATTATTTATAGCATTTAAATGCCCAAAAGTCAAATACAATAAGATTTAATTCAAAAATCCAGGATGGCCTTGAAATAGGTGCATCATTTTTTGCAGAGGTTTTCACCTTTAACAAAAATCATGAACTTTTCTAAAGGGCATTTGGGTTCATTGAAAATATTGTTTACTTGAACCTAGTTGAATGCATTTGGTGCTAGGGTTTCAACATCCCCATTTCAAGTTTCTTTGAAAATTAAACATGATGACATGAGGAACAAGCAAAAGTCAAACAAGGGCTGATCTGGGGCTGTGACACTCGCCAATGTTGTCATGGTCCCCAAGAAGGATGACTCACTTCGCATGTGCATCGACTTCAAGCATATCAATTGGGCCTGCCCGAAAGATCATTTTCCTCTCCCCCGCATTGACCAAATAGTCGACTCGACTGCGGGGTGTGAGTGCTTGTCCTTTT
The DNA here is from genome assembly GCF_018294505.1 of Triticum aestivum. Taxonomy (NCBI): domain Eukaryota; kingdom Viridiplantae; phylum Streptophyta; class Magnoliopsida; order Poales; family Poaceae; genus Triticum; species Triticum aestivum. The sequence continues at coordinate 217,334,491 of NC_057799.1, forward strand.
TGGACGCCTATTCCGGGTATCATCAGATCCGACTGTATGTACCCGATGAGATAAAAACAGCTTTCATCACTCCATTCGGGTGCTTATGTTATTTCACCATGCCATTCGGCCTGCAGAACGCCGGAGCCACATTCATGAGGATGATTCAGAAGTGTTTGCGCACTCAAGTCAGTCGGAATGTGGAAGAATACATGGATGACATTGTGGTCAAGTCACGTAAAGGTTCTGACCTTGCTGAAACTTTTACCAACCTCAGAAGGTATGATATCAAGCTTAATCCATCAAAGTGCACATTCGGAGTTCCTGGCGGAAAATTACTCGGTTTCCTTGTTTCCGAACGAGGGATCGATGCTAACCCAGAGAAAGTTGGTGCTATACTCTTGATGAAACGCCCTGTGCGTGTGCACGATGTCCAGAAGCTTACTGGTAGTTTGGCCGCCTTGAGTCGATTCATTTCTCGCCTCGGTGAAAAGGCATTGCCACTTTACCGACTGATGTAGAAGTCTGATAAGTTCGAGTGGACTCCTGAAGCTGAAGCAGCCTTTGTAGAGCTCAAAGCCCTGCTTTCCACCCAGCCGGTGCTTGCTGCCCCAATCAGCAAAGAGCATTTACTGCTGTACATTGCAGCCACTGGACAAGTTGTCAGTACAGTACTCACGGTCGAGCGGGAAGAAGGAAAAGCCTATAAAGTTCAGCGCCCAGTTTATTATGTTTCTGAAGTTCTGACTCCATCAAAGCAAAGATATCCACATTATCAGAAGCTTGTTTATGGGATTTACATGACCACGAAGAAGGTTGGACACTATTTCTCTGACCACTCCATTGCAGTCGTCAGCGACGCTCCATTATCAGAGATTCTGAACAACAGAGATGCAACTGGTCGAGTGGCAAAGTGGGCGATTGAACTCCTTCCCTTGGATATCAAGTTTGAAGCAAAGAAAGCTATCAAGTCCCAAGCAATAGCAGATTTCCTCGTTGAGTGGATCGAACAGCAACTGCCAACTCAAGTTCACTCGGAGCACTGGACCATGTTCTTTGATGGCTCCAAGATGCTGAATGGTTCCGGCGCTAGGGTGGTACTGGTATCCCCCCGAGGAGAAAAGCTCAGATATGTTCTCCAGATTCACTTTGATTCCTCCAATAACTTAGCTGAATATGAAGCACTCTTATATGGGTTATGTATGGCCATTTCACTCAGCGTCCGTCGCCTCATGGTCTACGGCAACTCAGATTTGGTAGTCAATCAAGTGATGAAGGAGTGGGACGTCAGAAGCCCAGCTATGACTGGTTACTGTAATGCAGTGAGGAAGTTGGAAAAGAAGTTTGAGGGATTAGACCTCCATCATATACCCCGACTGAAAAATCAAGCAGGTGATGATTTGGCAAAGATAGGTTCCAAGAGGGAAGCCATTCCCATTAATGTGTTTTTGGAACACATTCATACACCTTCAGTTCAAGAAGATCCTTTCACTGAAGTGCCCCGCAGCCTAAGAGTGCCACAGATCCGACTGAAGTCGAAGTCCCAGCCGTGGTCGACTTGATCATGGAGGTTTTGGTCATCACTCCCGACTGGACAGTATCGTATATTTCATACATTCTCAGGAAGGAACTCCTAGAGGATGAAGAAGAGGCTCGACAGATCGTCCATCGATCCAAAGCCTTTACTGTGATAAGAGGACAGTTGTTCAGAGAGAGTGTGACTGCAGTCTGTCAGAAATGCATAACACCGGAAGAAGGTCGAGTGATCCTTAACGACATCCACTCGGGGACCTGTGGTCACCATGCATCCTCTCAGACCATTGTGGCCAAACCGAGCGGGATTCTATTGGCCGCGAGCAAATGAGATGGCAAAAGAGATAGTCGACAAATGTGAAGGTTGCCAGTTCTACTCCAACATGTCTCACAAACCCGCATCAGCCCTGAAGACCATTCCACTCGTCTGGCCCTTTGCTGTTTGGAGTTTGGATATGGTTGGACCTCTGAGGACTGGTAGGAGCGGTTTCACTCACGTGCTCGTGGCAGTCGACAAGTTCACCAAATGGATTGAAGCCAAGCCTATCAAAAGCCTTGAAGCAAGTACTGCTGTCAGCTTCATCAGAGAGTTAACATTTAGATATGGTGTTGCACACAGCATCATCACTGACAATGGGTCCAACTTTGATTCTGATGAGTTCAGAGCTTTCTGTGCTTCCCAAGGTACTCGAGTCGACTATGCTTCAGTCGCTCACCCCCAATCGAATGGACAAGCTGAAAGAGCAAACAGATTGATTCTCAAAGGGCTGAAACCCCGATTGATGCGTGATCTCAAACACGCAGTAGGAGCCTGGGTCGATGAACTTCCGTCAGTATTGTGGGGACTGAGGACAACTCCCAATCGGTCGATTGGCCGAACTCCTTTTTTCTTGGTTTATGGAGCTGAAGCTGTACTTCCGAGTGATTTGCTCCACAATGCACCTCGAGTCGAGCTTTTTTCAGAAGATGAAGCAGAACAGGCACGGCAAGATGCAGTTGATCTCCTGGAAGAGGAAAGAGAAATGGCCCTGATCCGGTCGACCATCTATCAGCAAGACTTGCATCGATTCCATGCCAGAAATGTGAGAGGTCGGGCATTTCAAGAGGGAGACTTGGTTCTCCGAGTGGACCAGCAGAAGCCACACAAGCTTGCTCTTGCTTGGGCAGGTCCCTTCATTGTCACCAGAGTGCCCCACAATGGAGCGTACCACCTCTACAATGTCGAGCACAAGAAAGACGAGCCGCGCGCTTGGAATGCGGAGCTGCTCCTCCCCTTTTATACTTAAACACTCATTCTGATGAGATGTAATAAGAAATACCTTTGTAGTTTGTTTATTAAAGACAAGAGCTTTACAGTCTTCTAAAAATGATTGTCCTTGCTTATGTTTGTGTCTAAAATCCCACAGTGGGTGACTTAGCCGCGAATCTGTTTCGCCTAAGTTTATGAAATCCTACCGAGTGCTGAGCAAGCCTCTCACTCGGGGGCTTAGCCGCGAATCCGTTTTGCCTAAGTTTAAAAAATCCTACCGAGTGATGAGCAACCCTCCCACTTGGGGGCTTAGCTGTAGTCCAGTACTCGCCTAAGTTTCAAAAATCCTACCGAGTGGTGAGCAAGCCTCTCACTCGGGGGCTTAGCCGCGAATCCGTTTCGCCTAAGTCTAAAAAATCCTAGCGAGTGGTGAGCAACCCTCCCACTCGGAGGCTTAGCTGCAGTCCAGTACTCACCCAAGTTTCAAAAATCCTACCGAGTGGTGAGCAACCCTCCCACTCGGGGGCTTAGCTGCAGTCCAGTAC